>NW_020689806.1:0-35914 GCF_002925995.2 Terrapene triunguis
AGTGGGACGGCTGCTGGGAGGGGCACTCAGTAAACAGATGGGGGGGGTCAGTCACCCCTGGGCGAGCCTGGTGCATTGTGACAAGGGTCTACGGGGGAAATCCTGACCTTGGTGCCCCCTGCACTGCCCTACTCCCCTCCCTCATCCCCCCATGGTGCTCTCCATGCCCCTAATGGCCCCGTTGACCTTCCCAGGTCTGCGCAGGTGCAGCCGACTGAGCTGGGGCTAACGATTCAGTCTGAGGATGCTGGATCCGGATGAGAGTTCAGCTCATCCGCCGGTCGCCGGGCTGGCTCTGCCGGGTTGGGGTGTGTTCGTGCCAGCGCTGAGAGCGTTGTGTGCCCGTCACTCCAGTCAGTGGATCTGCCTGACACACGTGTGTGTGTGTGTGTGTGTGTGTGTCACTTTTCCACAATACATTCCCAGAGCAGCCCCCCACCCCCATCAGCCCAGCCGCTCCCCCCTTGGGATGCGCTCCTGCCCCAGAGTTTGGGCCCAGGTTGATGCCAGCCCGGATCCCTCCCTCCCGCCAGCAGCTGGGCTCTGCGGTGGCTCTGATCCAGCGCCCCAGGGCGATCGCACGTCTGTCTGGCGTGGAGGAGGGCAGAGACAGGGACTGTCTGCACTTTGTCTGGGGCCGCGGCTGCGGGAGTCGGGCCCTTTCCATTGCGTCAGGGGGAGAATCACCCGTTTGTCCCTGGATCATGTCTCAGCGCCAGCTTCTTCCTCCAGCGCCCCGGAGGTGGGGGGCGGCTCTAATTCCACCCCCCAGACTGACCTTGGGGGCGAGGCATCCTCGGGGCTGGGATGGTACCGATGGGGCTGTGTAAGGGGGGGGGTCTCTGACAGTCCGTGCAGGTTGGGGGGAGGGCACAACCCTCACTTAGACCGTTTCACAGCAGGGTTACTCCAGAGTGGGGCGGGAGCGCCAGCTGTGGGGGGGAGCTCCCGACAGCTCCAGATCCAGCCTCTCCCAGCAGGGGGCGCTGTGGGGAGCATGACGGGAGCTCTGGGTGGGATACTCGGGGAGGAAGGACTGAGGGTTGTACTGGGGCTGGTGGGTGGGGGGCTGCATGCGGGATTCTGGCTACGTCCCTGGGGGGGCAAAGGGGGCAGGGCCCCACGATCACGTCTCTCTGGGCAGCTCTTCGCCGGCGGGAGGATTTGAAGGATTCTCCCTCCATCCCGGCCTGGCTGGTGTTTGAGCAGCAGGGAGGGTCCTGGGGGCTCCTTGTCCCTGCATCTGATGCTGCAGCAGGCTGCTGGTATGTGTGAACGTACGTGTCTGTACCTCTGTGCCCGTGCATGAGTGTGTGGCACACGTGTGTGCCCGTGCGTGGGTGTGGGCGCACCGGTATGTACATCTGTACTTGTTCACAGACGTGAGGACACATCTGCACGTTTGTGTGCTTGCCGGAGTGTGTGTGTATGTGAACACTAGTGTGTGCGGTGTGTGTGCTTGGCGTGTGGGTAATTATCCTGCTAAGGCACTATGGGGACTCGGGGGACAATTGAGGGGCCAGACCCAGCCCAGCATGGACGCTGGGGCTGGGGCCTTGGTTTGGGGCTGTGGCGCCCCCTAGTGTCTGAGGCTGTGCAGTGCCGCTCTGTGGACACAAAGGTTCGATGGGGGCGGGGGAAGGTGTTGGGGGGCTGGCCTGGCCTTGGGGATCAGGTCCCCTGTGCTCCAGTCTAGCCCACGGTGCTGGAGACTAAAAATTGCTGTCAGGCATCGTATGAAATGAGTTTGGCCCTGCTTCCAAGCTGGGCATCAGGACTCCTGGGTTCCGTCCCAGCTCTGGGATGAGGGGAGTGGGGTCTAGAGGTTAGAGTGGGCAGTGGGACCCAGGACTCCTGGGTTCTATCCCCAGCTTGGAGGGGAGGGGAGTAGGGTCTAGTGGTTAGAGCAGGGGTAGGTGTCAGGACTCCTGGGTTCTATTCCTAGCTCTGCCCCCGCACCAATGGACCATCTCAGAAGAAAGGCCTCCAAGGGGCCAAAGCCCTTCGCCCCGGGTGGGGTGGGGTGTGTCCCAGCAAGGCTGGGGCTGCCTGGGAACAGGCCCTGCTGCTGCCCCTGTTCTAAAGAGCCCGAATAGCCAACACGTCCCCTCTCAGGGCAGGACTAAGGCTCGTGTTTGCACGGGGAGAGGACGTCACCCTCAGGACCGACTGCCCTGGGACGATGCAGCTTCTCCATCACGTGGAGTCGAACAGACGGGCTGTCCTCTCTCAAGCTCTGCGCTAGCTCCATCCCCAGCTATGGGCTGGATGCAGGAATCCCTGGGTCATTCTCTGGCCCGTGCAGTGTGAGAGGCCGAATCAGCCTGCTCCCTTCCTGGCCTGAGAATCTCTGAATTAATGGCTCGGCCTTCACTCCCCGGGGAACTGTGATGCCGTCACCTCCCCAGCTCCCTCGTCCTCCATGGAGTCTCCCCGGGGGAGATCGACCGAAGCTGAATTTCAAAGCCGCGCCCCCTTTCTAGCTCCCTTCCTAGGAAAGCACAATGGGGTTCCACAGCCCGCTGTGCTTCCCCTTTCACATCACCTCGGGCACTCGGCCCCGGGTCCTTTATCATCTGGTTCTTCGCACCCGCGTGTGGTTAATGACTCAGAGCAACAGGCTATAAATAAACACCAGCAGGAGGGGGCGGATCTGGGCCGATACCTGAGTGAAAAGCAGATCAACAGCAGCCTGTGTTGTCTTTTCACCCCCTCCCGCCCTCGGTGCTTCCCCTTTCCAGGTGGGTTTGTTCATTGCATGGACGCACTGGGTGACCTTGGGTAAGTCATTACCCCGCGCTGTGCCTCAGTTTCCCCATCCTCCCTCTGCCTATTGCCTATTGCCATGGCTCACTGTGTTTATGTGCAGCACCGAGCGTGATGAGCAGGGCTGGATTTCTGATGAGGCACAGGAGGCACGTGCCTAGGGACGCCGGCATTCTATGGGGCTCCTAAAAATTCAAACTTTGCCGCTCTCAGGTGCCAGCAGGAGGCAGGGCCGGCTGAGGGGGCGAGACCCCCACACAGCCCTATTCCTGGAGCGCTCCTCGCTCCGCCCGGCAAACAGTGTCAACTCCCAGGGGGGCCAGTGAGTGCGGGCCGGGGGGCAGGGCTTGGGAGAGTGGGTCTCTGGGGGAGTTCATGGGGCAGCTCTGGGCAGAGGGGGTGGGGGGTGCTGGGCAGTTGGTGGAGGGGGCTCTGGGCAGCACCTAAAATTTAAAAGTGGTGGGGATCCCGCGCAGCCCGTGGCAGTTAACAGCTTCCAGGCAGCAGGGGTACCCTCCAAGCCGCCTACAAGCCGGGGGCGGGGGGAGACCGCCGAGCCCTTGTGCCTGGGTGCCCCCAAAATGTAAATCCAGCCCTGACAATGGGGATTCCTGGTCTTTGTTGCTAATACACACAATAAAAGGCTCATTTGCTCTGGCCAAAAGTCCAGTTCCCAACTGGAATCAGTTAAAAATATTACCAGGGATCCCAGCTGGGGCTGATTTCCCAGAGCACCAGGTTTCTGCATTTTTAATTGCACCATCGTCAGGGCACTAACTGGCCATTGGGCCGGGATTGTCAGGACGGGGGCGGCTGGGGGTGTGTGCAGCTGAGTGGCGGTTACCATCTGCCCATGGTGCCTTATCCTGTCTCTGCCTTCCAGGGCTCTGCATCGCCCTGTGCCTGGGGGGCACCGTGGCCCAGAATAATGGCGTACAAGGTAAGGCTGATTCCTCCTGGCTAACCTTCCCCAGCGCTCCCGGCAGCCCGGGGTCTCCAGCCTCCGCCCCCTCCGGTCCCTTTCCCTTGTGGCAGGAGAGCAGAGTCAGGGTCTAGTGAGCCTGGAGCAGCCCCTGGGCGTGGGCATCTTGTGGTGGGTTTATAGAGCACGGTGGGTGCGTGCACGGGAGAGGAGAAGGCCCCTGTGTAGCCCTCCCCTTCCCTTCCCAGCCCCGTGGCCAGCAGAGAATAGACACTGGGGCCCAGGGCTCTACACTGGGGGCTGGAGTGAGGGGGGTAGATCCCCTTTGTAGCCAAGGGCCGTGTTATTGACCAGCCCGAATCAAACCCCTGATGGCTCAGACGTTAGAAGTGGCATTTGTAGGTGTCCCTCCCTTTAAAATTGGGCTGAACTGAAACCTGGGACCCATGTGCTCAGCTGGGGGCATTTGCAATCAGGACTCTGCGCCCTGAGCCCAGCTCTGCTGCAAATCCCAAGATGGGATTTGGGCAAATTCCCATTGACCCACTGGGGTCCCCCAGTGCTACACCCACTCTGCTCTGTCTGCTCCCACCCTGCTCCGTCTGCTCCCATCTCAAGCCCTGCAGCCGGCTAAGCTGCGCTGGGATCCTTCCCCTCACGCTGGTCAGAGGGACGGATCCCAGCGGAGCCCCAGACACTGGGCAGCTAAAGGATCCAGGAGCCCCCGTAGGCAGGTCACAGTCTGGGTCATGGGAGGCAGCTCAGGATCCAAACTAGCCTCGCGCCCGGACTCCGCTCTCAGTCAATCCAGAGCAGAGCCGGGCAGGAATTTCCCAAGGAACCATTTTTTGCCAGAAAATGCCGATTCGGTTCAGAGGAATGTTTGGTTTTACTCAGGATAAAATGGCGGGGGGGGGAGGGGAGATGAAATAATTTTCAAAATGAACAATTCCCGTTTTCCGGTTGGAAGCGAGGTTTCTATTTGAAATTGACGCTAATGAGAGTAACGACGACAGCAACAAAAAGGAGAAAAATTGGGTGAGATCGAAAACGTTTCACTTGAAGCGACGCCCGGCTCCAGCGGCTCGGCCTGTCTGTGCCGGGGGCTCCCCGGGGAGCCAAGGCCCCTGTGCAGCCGAGGGCAGCTTGTTGCCAGGCGGTGGATGGCATCGGAGCTGTTTGCCAGGCGCCCAGGGACGAAAATCAGCGAATGGGGCGTGTGAAAGGAGTCGATCGCACTGTGTGTGTGGGGGTGGGGAGGAGCCGCTCTGCACTGGCTGACCCTGTCCAGCTGTTCCCGCCCCTGCAGGTACCACTGAGGACTGCAGCAACCATGTGCTATGCCCAGCAAACGCCAAGTGTGTGAACAACACCCACTGCACCTGCCTGGATGGATACCAGTCACATGGGAATCACTCCTTCTTCACCGACACAACGGAGACCTGTGACGGTAACGGGGCTCCCACGTTGTCCTGGGGGGGCTGGGACAGAGCAGAGCATTAAGGGCCGGAGCAGCCAACTCCACTGACTGCAGGGCCTGTTGGGGGTGCTCAGCCCGGCTGGGAAATGAGGGGGGGCAGCAGCATGGGTGAGCGCCGCCCTCCTGGGGATCGAACCGGGGCCACCAGAGTGAGCAGCAGGAGCAGCTGCAGCAGGAGCCAGGAGTGTTGGGCTCTGTGAATTGGGCACAGGGTGGGGGGGCCCATCACACTGACCCGTCTGAACCCCAGCCTGGGCCCTAATCAGCCCCTGGATGTCCTGGGGCACAGGGGCCCCACGGGAGCAGAATGAGGCATCCCTGACTATACTTCCCCCTCCACAGCCACGCAAGGATCCAAGGAGGGAGGGGGCAGAGGAGAGGCAGCTTGTCACCCCCCCGCAACACATAGGGAGCCTGGAGCCCCTGGGGAATGTCTCCTCCCCTCCCCTCACATGGGGGATCTGGTGTTTGTAAGGCCGAACCCCCCGTACCTGGGACAGGAGGCTTGTGGGGCTGTTTCCAACATTCCAGCAGCAGAAATGGGTAACTGAGAATCAGGGCCTTAATCACTAACTGCTGAGGGCCCCGGTCACCTGGATCCCGTCACCCAGCTCAGTGGAGGGGGCTGAAGGGGGTGATACGGGGAACGTCTCCCTGCCAGTACTGTACAGAGCGTCCCCTCTTGCATTACAGATATTAACGAGTGTCTTGGGCCGAGCCCGCCAGACGGTGGACGCAACGCAAACTGCAACAACGTGGCTGGGAGTTACTACTGCAGCTGCATCCATGGCTACGAGCTCAGCTCTGGGAAAGCCAAGTTCATGAACGCGAGTGAGAACACCTGCCAGGGTGAGCTCTCCCCTGACCCCCACTGCACCCTGCTCAGTTTCTCCCCCCGCCCCATATACACACCCCTGGGCTCATTCCAGGCCTCGTGCTGCGGCAGAGGCACCCGATCCACTCACCAGGGCTGTGATCAGCCGTGACCCTCAACTGCTGCCCCAGTGCGTGGGGCCAGGATCTCCCCTACCTCGGTGTTTGGATTGGGAATAATCCCCTAGGTTCGCAGGGAGGTGCCGGGGAGACGGGTGGGGCCCTCGCTGTCCCCAGCACACAGAATCCAGGCTGCTAGTGCCCCTGAGCCTGGGAAGGGGCCTCGTGGATGGTCCACATACAGCACAGTGCGCTCTGCCCCCTATGGGCCCTGGGGAGCAGGGAATAGCCCCAGTGCAGGGCACCCCGGCCATGCCCCCAATCTGCCCCCTCCCTCAGGGCTGGGAGCAGAGCCTGTTCCAGCCCCACACTGACAGGGAGCCCCCGGGATGGGAGGGTGTTTCCTAGGGGGGCCATTATGCCCCCTTAGGCAGCCAGGGCGGCCTGACTGGAGAAGGGGCCGCGGCGTTCCAGGCCCTTGTTTGCCACGTTCAGCCGGTAGTTAGAGCTTGTATCAAGTCCTAGCCAGCCGTTCCCATGGAAACCGCCCTTTACACCCCCGTTTGCGGGGGGCAGAGCACCGGGCCCATCGAACTGGGAGAACTCAGGAGCCCATTGGTTCAAATGCTTCCCCTGGCAGAGACCTCGCCCAGCCGTTCCTGCGCCCAGCCCCCGGCCGCGTGGGATAACCCCAGCCAGTGTCCTGGGGCGGGTCTAGACACAAGAAGAAATCAGCGCCGCAGGTATCTCAGCCAGCGTCCCGGGGATTGTCCGGGGATAGCTGGTATCGGGAGCCGTGCGGAGAGAATCCCTAGGGCTTGCCCCCGGGGGGAATTGATGGTGATCGCTGTTCTCTTTGGAAGCGCACTGATTATTCCAGACCAGAGTGTCCGGATGGGGAGCGATTCCACAGGAGCTGTTCCCGTCAATTTCCCCATGGACTTAAGCCCCTAGAGACACCCAATCTCAGAGCTCCCTGCAGCTCGGAGCGAGTTTGGAAGCCGTGGGACACCCGTGTGCCCGAGGGAGGGGAGAGCTCTGGCCACACCACCGCGAACCCAGCGCATGGCGCCTCTTCTCCAGCAGACAGAGCGTCGGAACTGGGGGACAGCGCTTTGGAGCAGCAGCTGTGCTGTGGCTGGATGTGTGTACAGCGCCTGGCACCACGGGGCCCCGGCTGTGGCGCTACCCGCTATAAACATCCCAATCGCACCAGGACGGGATGGATAAGGACGCTGGAAGCTCCGTTCCCATCCCGCATGGACTCTTGGAAGCCTTCGGGGGCGGAACCCAATTGTACGTCGTTTCCGGAATAAAGCAGGTTCTGGAAACGCGGAGCCGCCTTGGTGCTGTCAGGAGAACCCACGAGTGTCGCAGGGTCGAGGGGCGGAGGAGGAGGCAGCACTTGGCAGGATGCAGCCGGTCGGTTCTTACAGGTTCAGTCTGTCCTGGAAGCAGCTCAGCCTCTGAAGAGGCAAAACCTAAGACTGAGAAACCCAAGATGCTCTTTCATAGCAGAGCCTTGAGGTGGGGGCAGGTCAGGTCATTGCAAGGCAAACTGGGCTGAGACGGAGCCGAGGACTCTGTGTTGGACAACCTTTAATACAGCTTGGGCTCAAAAACCCCATTAGTTTCTGGAACCCCATTAACTTAACCCTCAGCATTGCTAAGACTGGGAAAGGAGCTAGCATCACAAAGGAACCAGCTTGGGTCATCCGCAGGAATCAAACCCAGGCCCTGTCTGCTGAAAGTACACAGCTCAGCTGCTGGAACTAAGGGAGTAACTCCATCATAGCAGGGTGTTAGCTACTTATGGGAACCAGCCGCTAGACCAGGACAAACTTGCTCTCTCCTTCTTCCGTGGCTCTCGGCCTTCGCTAGAGGCTGGCACATGCAAGCCCGCCTCACAGGCATGGCGTAGGCCTGTTGGCTTCCAAGAGGTTTAACAATGGAGCAAAAGTTGAGTTTCCTGCCGAAGGAACAAGGGATTTTTTCCAGCCCTGATGCACTCCCGGCCGTGAGCCAGGGGACACAAAGCTCCTCTCAGTGAGGGGGAGCAGAGGGTAAAAGCTGCCTGGTGAGGCAGGGGAGACACATTCTTGGCCTTCTATGGAAGAAACAAGCTGAAAGAGACAGGTCTAGTGGGTCGGTCTGAGACAGAGACTCAGGAGACTTGGGTTCCAGTCCCAGCTCTGTTACTGCTGGGTGTCCTTGGGCAATTCCCTGCCTCCGTTTTCTCTCCCACCTCTTGTCCATTTAGACTAGAAGCTCTTTATGGCAGTGTGTGTGCAGCGCTCTGGGTGCTGCCTTTATGCAAATAACCACCGAGGGGAAGAGGTGTAGCGGGAAATAGCAAAACGCTGTCACGGGAAAGAGCGAGAAGGGGAGTCTGAGACAGAGCTGCTGGAGCACGGCCCAAGGGAAGGATCCGTGAGCGCTCTTGACTCTCCCCGCTGATTGACTTGTTTGCTGATGTCCAGGGGAAGGGGATTTTACTCACAAGGATTTCTGTGAGAAGCAGAAGCGTTATGGATAAATATCGGGGAGAGCTTAGCTTTCTTCTGTGGCCCTGCCCCTATTTCATCAAGAAGGGTCGCCATCCATCTGTCCCAAGGGATGGTGACTGATAGGCCACTGCCAGGGCCGGCTCTAGGCACCAGCAAAGCAAGCAGGTGCCTGGGGCGGTACATTTGCAGGGGCTGCAGGGATCCAGCATGGGAGCTGAGAACCAACAGGGGGCCCTGGGAGCTGTAGTTCCTTGGTTAGCTCCCTGCCTATAGAGCCAGCCCTGGAGCAGGGAAAGAACTACATTTCCCAGCATTCCCTTGGCCGCTATCAACAGGAAAGGGAGGGGGAGGGAGTGAGGTAGCTGAGACCTCATGCTGCAGCTTGCTGTGAATGGAGAGCTCACTGCTAGAACGGGGTGGCCCTGTGAACGGTAGGGATGACATATTTTAACATTCAAAAAAGAGGACACTCCACGGGGGGTAGCCCCGCCCACTATCCACTCCCTCCCTCTGCATTGGGAGGGAAATCCCGGACCTTTTGAGAGTTTTACAAATTCCTCCCGGACGGCCATTTAAAACCCCAAAAGCCGGAAATATCCATGATAATACGAACGTATGGTAGGTAACCCTACAATGGGGAACAAGTATGCCCAAGGAGTAGAAGGCTTTGGCCCAGCTATCCCCTTCAGAAGACATCCCCAGCCTGGATTAGGGGTACTGGTGTGACCCCACCTTGCAGCCCCCAAAGAAGGAAGTGGTTGGACTAAATGGACAGTGCCCCGCTCTATCTGAAGCCTAGCAAGGGAGGTACGTGGATCCCACTAGAATTTAAAATGAAAAGTAAGGGAGGGGAGGCTCTGGACCTGGGCAGCTTTAGATACAGTACCAGGCACGTAGGAAGATTTCCACTTCTGAGCCAAGGAAGCAGAAATTGACTTTTCCTTTCCAGATTTAGCTAATATTCAGAAAGGGAATCTAGCACCTGCCTTCCAGATTTGAACACCCTCAAAATTCAGGAGTGCTCAAGCTCAGTTTGGGCGGCTGTTACTTCATTTCTCCCAAATCAAATATACTGATCCACTGTAACTTGCTGTAGGAAAAGTAGGATAAAATTGAGCAAGAAATGCTTCCCAGTGGTTATTAGGACTGGAATTGCTATTTTCAACAGCCATTGCCTTTTTGTTTGTTTGTTTGTGTAAAAGGAAGTGGCTCCATATAGGTTGTATTTCCCTAGTTTGTTTATGAGGTCATGTGAGACAGTGTCAAAAGCCTCACTAACGTCAAGATATACCACGTCTACCGCTTCCCCCCATCCACAAGGTTTGTTACCCTGCCAAAGAAAGCTATCAGGTTGATTTGACAGGATTTGTTCTTGACAAATCCATGCTGACTGTTACTTATCACCTTATTATCTTCTAGGTGTTTGCAAATTGATATCGAACCTTCTAAAACTTCTGTAGCTTTGCTAGTGGCTGGCCCCAGACTTACACGCCCATTGTCTTCCTGCAGGAGAGCATTAATCTACAGACCATATACTCTGATTTCTTCTGCTGGTTTTCATGCCATTTCTTTCCAATATGCACCTCCATGTCTCTCTGCATCTTCCTTCACTTCCTCTTTCCTCTCCCCCACGAGCACTACGTCATCTGCAAAAGGCATGTGCCGGGGCCACTCTCTGGCTGCTTTCTGTTAATGCATCCAGCACCGACGTGAACAAAAAGGGGCTTAGTCCCAAGCCTCGATGTATTCCAGCTGTTACTAGAAACTGTTCCCTTTCTCCACATGAAGCTCGCGCTGTGGCAACAGCACCATCGTACATGTCCTGGACACGTCTGATATAAAAGCTTTATTCACGCAATGAGAGGTGTCAGGATCATGCCCCTGCATAAGGCAAACACCAATGTCGGTCGCCCTGCAGCGCCTGCAGAACTCACCCTCTGCCCTGGGTCTCTCTGCAGGGAAAGCGGAGCGGCAGAAGCAGCAGTTTTTGCTCTTTCTTCAATTCGACCTTAGAGATTTTGATGTCCACGTGCGGAGATGGGAGTGCGGCGTTATCACTGGAGGTGAGAGGCTCCATCCCTGGAATGTGCCCTGCAGACTAGTGCCCCTGTGTGTGCCCCAGAGCCCTGTGTGCTGCTGTGCTGGGTTAGGAGTCTCATCTGGGGGGAGGGAGCCATGTAGATACTCTTCAGAAAAGATCTGTGCCCTCCACTGCTGTGGGGGGCGGAGGTGCACCTTCTAGTGGTGTTTGTCTGTGTCTGCGCGCACATGGCCTCTAGTGGTGTGAGTGCA
Source organism: Terrapene triunguis (assembly GCF_002925995.2). Classification (NCBI taxonomy): domain Eukaryota; kingdom Metazoa; phylum Chordata; order Testudines; family Emydidae; genus Terrapene; species Terrapene triunguis. Next base: position 10,901 of record NW_020689806.1, read on the forward strand.
CGTTTGTGATTGTCCACCCACATGCGCCCTCTAGTGTTCATAACTGTTGATGTTCATCAGAGGTGCTATACTGCTAACAGTTAATGGGGATTCTCCTCAGCTCATCTGTCAGTGACCTGAGTTTTTCAGGCAGCAGGATCTGGGCTCTATCCCTGCCCTGCCAGACATTTCTGAGCAGCTGCCGGATGCAGCATAGAGGCAGCCTAGGAAACTGTGGGCTTGTGACAATGTTGTTCCCTGGCTTCTGTACTGGAGGGATGGGGGAGTGGGAGCGAAGACAGTTTATGACAAAGGGTTCTAGCCCCAGTTGGCTTCAGGTGCCAGTGGGGCCCCAAGTCAGCCTCAGTGGACCCCCTTTGTAAAGGGCTCCCCCCCTGAGAGCAGTGCAGCCCCCTGAACTGGGAGAGGCTGTGATGCCCGATGCCCCCCGGGAACACACAGGACATGACACCTGAACCCCCGGACTCCTCGCTCCCAGGGCTTTTCCTTTCCTGTCCCCAGAACGCGACTCGCTCTTTCAACTCCATCCTGAACAGCACCTCCCTCTGGGATGGCGGAGACAAGGGGGACGTGGGGTTGTGCGTGACAGTCCTGCTGCAGAGCGTGGAACTGGCCGCACTGGCCACTGCGCTCCGGTCTCCGGAGAGGACAACACAGAACATAACGACAGAGTCTCTGGGTGAGGGGGGACGTGTGGCTCTCGGCGCCACCTGCTGGCTGCCGTGAGATACGGGGTTATATACTGTGCCCCAAATCCACTGGAAGTTAGAGCCTATATACCATTGTGGATGTGAGCCTGTGTTCAGTACAGACACACACCAGCACTGCCCCTGCACCAGGATTATAACCCAGCCCCGCCAGTGCTCCCAGGAACAACAGCAATGGCCGAGAAGGGTTTAAATGTAATATTTGGTATTCCACCACTAGGGGCTGCCACGCTGAGCCAGGCGCCTCCCCCCACCCCGAATACTCCCCCTTCTGGGGACGCAGCATCCCCACGGAGACACAGCCAGAATGGGGGGAGGGAATATGGGGGGTGATCAATGGAACTCGGGGGGGGGGGGGCTCCAAACTTCCCCCTCCCACAGTGCGGAAGAGCCCAGAAGCCCCCCGGCTCCAAGTGCAGTGGGAGGGGGGTGGATCTGACCCAGAATGGACAGATTCCCAGGGAAGTGGTTTCACAGCGAGGGGCTTTGTCATTCCTCACCCCCACCCCCCACAGCTATCCAGACGCGGCTCGTCACCGGGAACGGCAGCCGGGACAGTGAGGTCTTCACGCTGAGAGCTCACGAGGAGACGATGGACGTGCACTGTGATACAGTCACCGGGGCAGCCACACGAGGTACCATCCTGGGGATGGCGACACCCAGGGCCCAAACCACAGCAGAGAGCAAGTCCCAGGCACCTAACCCCAGTCTGGGTTCCCCCGTTCCTCCCTCCCTCCCCATGGATCCCCAGGCCGGGCCCTGGCCTCTGTCTCTCGCCCTGGAGTGCTCCTTGCTGGCTGAGCCAGTGGTTCTCAGGCTGTGGGCCATGGAGCTGACACCTTCGTTCCTGGCTGTCCCACAGCTTGAGCCCCGAGCAGTGAGGAGTTGGGGGCGCAGAGGGGAGACGGCTCATGAGAGGGTCTCTGGTATGAAGTGGGCCCAGAGAATGGAAAGGGCAGGGACGCACTAGTCTAGCCAGACCCCCAAATGGAGATGTGGGGACCAGGGTAACATGTACCTCAGCTGCCATATTCAGGGCCCCGAATCCTCCAGCACCAGGGGAACCTCGTCCCCAGCCAGCCCCTCTCCTGCTCTCGCTGAGAAAAACTGAATCTTCATCTCTGCATCCTGCAGCTGGACATTTCCAGCCGGACGCGTTCCTGGGGGCTCCGAGGGAGGAGGTAGCACAGTCCAGTGGTTAAACCTTAAGAGTTGTGGCCAGGATCCTGGGTTCCATTCCCAGATCTGCCCCAGACTCACTGTGACCCCTGGGCACCCGGCCGGCTCCTTCTTTGCCAGAGCGTCCCCAGCTCCCTAACGAGGGATCATCTCCTCTCCCAGCAGGTGTGGGGGCTACTGCTTTTATTTCCTACTCCACCCTGGACTCCATCATCCGTGCGAGACGTCCCAGCGAGGGAAATCGACCGGCTGGTGGGAAGCTGGAGAAGAGTCATCTCAACTCCAGGGTGGTGAGTGGGGCCGTCGGAGACGGGAGACCCATTCACCTCTCCAGACCCGCACACTTCACCCTGCGCCACAGACAGGTGCGTGGAGGGAGATCCCCTCGCTTTGCTCCGTATCTGGGGCTCCAGAGGGGCCTATAGAAGGCACCATCTCCTGCCGGGCATTTGGACCGTGCTGCCTTTCTGGCTATCGATGGTCCTGAGAAGCGGCGGCCTCCTTATTCCTGATGCACTGGGGCTGTGTTACTGGAGGAGGTTACCGGGGTTGCACCACGACACATGGCTGTGGCAAAGTTTGCAGGTGATACTAAACTGCTCAAGATAGGTAGGACCAAAGCAGACTGTGAAGAACTTCAAAAAGATCTCACAACACTAAGTGATTGGGCAACAAAATGGCAAATGAAATGTAATGTGGATAAATGTAAAGTAATGCACATTGGAAAAAATAACCCCAACTATACATACAATATGATGGGGGCTAATTTAGCTACAACAAGTCAGGAAAAAGATCTTGGAGTCATCGTGGATAGACGTCCACGCAGTGTGCAGAGGCGTTCAAAAAAGCAAACAGGATGTTAGGAATCATTAAAAAGGGGATAGAGAGTAAGACGGAGAATCTCTTATTGCCCTTATATAAATCGATGGTACACCCACATCTTGAATACTGCGTACAGATGTGGTCTCCTCATCTCAAAAAAGATATAGTGGCACTAGAAAAGGTTCAGAGAAGGGCAACTAAAATGATTAGGGGTTTGGAACGGGTCCCATATGAGGAGAAATTAAAGAGGCTAGGACTTTTCAGCTTGGAAAAGAGGAGACTAAGGGGGGATATGATAGAGGTATATAAAATCATGAGTGATGTGGAGAAAGTAGATAAGGAAAAGTTATTTACTTATTCCCTTAATACAAAAACTAGGGGTCATCAAATGAAATTAATTGGCAGCAGGTTTAAAAGAAATAAAAGGAAGTTCTTCTTCACACAGCGCACAGTCAACTTGTGGAACTCCTTGCCTGAGGAGGTTGTGAAGGCTAGGACTATAACAGTATTTAAAAGAGAACTGGATAAATTCATGGAGGTTAAGTCCATTAATGGCTATTAGCCAGGATGGGTAAGCAATGGTGTCCCTAGCCTCTGTTTGTCAGAGGGTGGAGATGGATGGCAGGAGAGAGATCACTTGATCATTACCTGTTAGGTTCACTCCCTCTGGGGCACCTGGCATTGGCCACTGTCGGTAGACAGGATACTGGGCTAGATGGACCTTTGATCTGACCCAGTACGGCCGTTCTTATGTTCTTATGAGCTGGAATAACTGGAAAGCCACTTTCTGTAGATAGTGGTGTTCAAGAAATCATTATGAAACACTTTGATACAGTAATGAAGTGGTTAGGGTGCATATGTGTATATGTGCACACAGCACTGCCCTCTGCTGGATGCAGTCAGAACTGCTCAGCCATGTGCCACGTTCCTTATAGTGCTAACAGCTAGCAAGGGTTTATTTCCCTTCTGCTCCAACAGCAGGGCCTGTGCTTTTGCAGCAGCAGGATCTGTGTTCTCTCTCCGCTGTCACCGGGATGGCCCCAGTGCGCACTGGGGGCTGCGTGGGGAGAGCCATGGAGCTGTAGGTGACCTCGGGTTTGCTGTAGACGTGTGATAACAGAAACGATGTTCTGTGGTCCCGTGAGGATGTTTCTGTTGTGTTTCCAGGCCAAAAAAGAGGAGGACGAGGCTCTCTGTGTCTACTGGAAAGTAGTGGCCGAGAGCGGCAGCTGGTCTCCGGACGGCTGCACCGCCGTGCACACGAACAGCACTCACACCACCTGCAGCTGTGACCATCTCTCCAGCTTCGCCGTCCTAATGGCTCCCACCACAGTGACGGTATCTCTCCGTGAGACTTGATCACGGGGCTGGACCCTGAGCTCCGCACTCAGCCGTGGGCAAAGCTCTCCCTGGAGCCACTGGAGGCTTTGCTGGGGAAAAGGCTGAGTCGGAGCCGAGGGGGCTGGGCTGGGGTCACTGGTCATTCTCCCTTTGCTGTGTTACAGGAGAGTTACCCACTGACCATCATCACCTATGTGGGACTGACCCTCTCCCTGCTGTGCCTCTTGCTCGCCATCCTCACCTTCCTCCTGTGCCGCTCCATCCGCAACGTCAGCACCTCCCTCCACCTGCAGCTCTGCCTCTGCCTCTTCCTGGCCAACCTGCTCTTCCTCACCACGGTGACACGCACCGGCAGTCAGGTACGGCCTGATTCTCCCCTGCTCTGTTCCTCCACTCGTAGTAGGGCTGGGGTGTGTGGCTTTGAACCCCTTTGTGCTCCCTGGACTCTGGGATGGGCAGGAAAAGGGGGATTCCTAGGGGGATATTTCCACCCCCTGTTAGGCCCCTTCACACTGGGCACAGTGGTCTGAGTGTCCCCATCCCCTGGAGTTCAGCCAGTTCTATCCATATGTCACATTCTCCCTGTGCCTCAATTCCTCTCCTACGTGACTTGCCCATGGTCACCCAGGGACTCTGTGGTAGGACTGGGAACAAAACCTGGATCCCCTGAGCCCTGCTCCCCTGCTGTAACCACTAATCTCTGCTCCCTTCCTGCATCAGCAATGTGCACCCGCAGCACCCTCCATAGACTGAGGAACCTGCCATCTCTGGGTCATGGAGCGCTATAACTGGAGAGCTGTGCTAACTATAATCCCAGTGTGACACCCCCCCCCCCCCCCCCCCCCCCCCCCCCCCCCCCCGGCAGGTCTCCCCCATACTCAGCATTTCCCTTCCCCACCGCAGTGTCCCTGGGCTCTCTGTCTCCCCCAGGTGGCGTGTGCTGTCATTGCTGGGCTCCTACACTTCCTCTTCCTGGCCTGCTTCAGCTGGATGTTCCTGGAGGGGCTGCACCTCTTCCTCACCGTCAGGAACCTGAAGGTTGTGAATTACACCAGCGCCGGCCGGTTCAAGAAGAGATTCATGTACCCGTTCGGCTACGGCTTCCCAGCCCTGGTGGTGGCGATTTCTGCAGCTGTGAATCCTGACGGCTACGGAACTTCCAAACAGTACGTGCAGCGCCCATCCCGAAGGGGAGCTGGGATGGGGCTTCCATGCGCTTGTCCGGCTCACCCCAGGTCTGACTTGGACCTAGATTTCCCTGCTCACCCTGCCTGGGAGCTGAATGTCCCCCTGGGACCCTTCCCATCCCCAGGGACACTAAGCTGCCCCGAGTGCTGTAGTTGAGTTGCCCACCGGTCAGACATCTACACTCCTCACCCCACTGATGATGTGGAAGAACAAGTTAGAAAGATCCCAGCTTGACTCCCATGTCCCAGGCTGGGTTTGTGGAGCTGGTGAGTAGGAAACAAATGCACCTTCTTCCTGTGTGCAAATCCCTGAGGATCCCCTCTCTAAAGTGAGCGACTTCATCAAAACAGGGTATGGCGTGTTCTAGACACCCCAGGCTAGATCCTCTTCTGGTGTAAATCAGGGCAGCTCCACTTCCTTCAGTGCAGCGAGGCCAATGTCCATCCGCTGCATGTCTGGCCCTCCAGCAATACTGCGCCCATCCACCAGAAAGGGTCATTTGAGGAGGTGGAAGAGGAAGTGGGGGCTGAAAGCAGGAGATGCTGAGGTACATGGGAAGGGCTGTTTACCTGTTGCCCGCAAGAGAGTCGGCCATGTCACAGGCAGGCTGAGATCCATCTCGCTTTTGAGAGCCAGCTGCCCTGTGACACCCCCTCTCTGCCCCCGGGGCTGAAAAAGGGCAGTAATCCCATTAACGTCACCTTCTTCCTCCCTGCCTGTAGCTGCTGGCTAAGCCTGGAGAGCGGCTTTCGTTGGAGCTTCCTGGGTCCAGTCTGTGCCATAATCCTGGTGGGTACCTCACAGAACCACAGGGCCCCATTCTCCTCTCACCTCTGTGACCCCATTGATTTCAGTGAAGCAGGGAGGAGAATGTGTCCCATAAAACACAAGGAAAGACTTAGTTAGTTCCCACCTGGCTCATCTGCTGTGGTCAGTCCCGGGATGAGTCCCTGTGCTGTATCCCCAGGCCTACAGCCTTTACTCAGGCACAGCTCCCATGGACGTCAGTAGGAGTTTTGCCAAGTGAAGACAGAAGAGTTTGGCCTAGTCTAGTTAATGAGGAAGGGAGAGGGCTGCACTCTGCAGTGGTTTTTGTAGGGGGGGGAAACAAATGTCCCTACATATTCCTCCCTACCCCCTGGGGAAGTTGGGGGGGGTGGGGCGGGGGCAGGGAATTTGTTACAGTCTGGAAGTGGCAGGAAGTATTCTAGAGGCAGGATTTGGAATCTCTGAGCCAGATCCTGCTCTCAGTTACACCAGTGTAAACCCAAAATAACTCCTGACTCCACTGGAGAGGCTCCATATTTAACTCTGAGCAGCATCTGGCCTCTGTGATCCCATTGATCCATCTCAGCCCTGGCTGTGCTGTCAGCTCCACGCATGGGGAGGGACCGAGAGCTGCCAGGGGATATTACAGGAGAGGGGATGATTCCCACCAGAAATGAGCAGTCCCCGGTTATGCAGTCTTCGGATCGGTCCCCTGGGATCGGTCTCTGCCTCAGCTGGAGTCACCGGCCCCAGATGGGATGTTTTACGGGAAATATTTCCCACTCTTCCCATAGATAAATATAACGTTCTTTGCCCTGACCCTGTGGATCCTGAGAAACAGACTCTCCTCCCTCAATGCAGATGTGTCCACCCTCAGAGACCACAGGTGAGACGGCAACAAAACAATCCTGGAGGGTCAGATGCCTTGGTTTGGAGGGTCCTTGGTACTGGGAGGGTGTGAGGGATTGCAGGAGGGGAACAGCATATCTAGGATCCATTGGAACGAATTCCCATAGTGTTTGCATTCATAGTAGCTCTGTCCCAAACAGGAAAGCCAGGGATGGTAGCTCCACCCCACTCTGCCCAGATCCTCCTGACCCAATTGCTCTCCATAGGGTTATTGTAACGGGATCTCTCCATCTGCCTTTATCCAGGTTACTGACCTTTAAAGCCATCACCCAGCTCTTCATTCTGGGCTGCACATGGAGCCTTGGTCTGCTACAAGTCGGCCCAGCAGCCATGGTCATGGCGTATTTATTCACCATCGTCAACAGCCTGCAGGGAGCCTTCATCTTCCTGGTGCACTGTCTCCTCAATCGCCAGGTAATGCCCACGGCCCGTCAGCGCCCACCCAGCACCTTCACCGGACTTGCGGTGGCCATCTCTGATGTTCTCAGAGTTAGTTACATAGTGCAGTGACCTTGTCCCTCGCTCTCCAGGTGAGAGAGGAGTACAGGAGATGGAGCAAGGGATTCCGAATGTTCAGTATGAAATCTCAGACATCCGATCTATCCATGTCTGCTGTCCCCACCACCAGCACCAAGACGGTAAGAGGTTCTCTGCTCTGTTCCAGTACCAGCCTGTGACAGTCATCTCTAGCTGGGTCTCATCACTGCTGTAAAGGTGCTTTGCCCCCCGAATGATGCAGGATTGGTTATGAGCCAGTTGGGAACGTCACTGCAAGTGTTAGTGAGGGTCGGTCACTATCCAGGAGTATCCTAGATGTCTTAGGCACCAGAACAGAATGCCCTGTCCTAACACCTCCGTGTTCCCTTCCCTTGGCTCTCCTGAGAGCTCCAGGGGTCACTCACTGTGGGCTAGGCAGGCATTGGCTCTTGCAGTGTATTGATCTGAATAGATCAGATTGTCCCCTGGGATTGAAACCTTGTCAGTGCAGACGGATCATCCCCACTGAGCAGTCAGCACGGTGAAGAATTTCCCTTGGCTCCATTATCCCTGTGGGTCAGGATCCAGGGGCTTTGTGTTGCCTCCCAGAGACAACCCACCAGTTGGCACATTACGCTCTCAGTGGCCTTGGAACCTATTGTCATTTTTCTGCTTTTCTTGCCAGGAGTAACCCTTCTGCCAGGCGGAGTCGGCAGCAACCAGGGCCGGGTTCAATACCTCGGGGTTCCAATACAAAACCGAACCGGCTGGAGCCCCCTGTGATGTTAAGCTCCATATGTTTTATGGAAATATGCTCATGAATATGTTATAACTGGAATATGCTTTATGCTAAATACCCCTTGTATGGAATCTTTAGAAAGCTTGTAATCTGCTAAGTGTGTTCATCCTGTTTGTTTGCATGTATTATTTGGGTGAGTGGGAGCTCCGAGGTCCCCTGCTCCCCACGGCAGCTGAGCGGTTGTGGGGGGTCCCACCGCCTGCAGCAGCAGGGAGCTCCGGTTCCCCGCCACCTGCGGCAAGTGGGAGGTCTAGGGTCCCCCACTGCCCACGGGGGATGGGCTGCCGCAGGGCCTTCTCATCCCTCCCACAGCGGCTGAGAGCTCAAGGGGGTCCCCGCTCTTCCCGCCGTGGCTGGGCAACTGCAGGGCGTCCCCCACTACCAGCCGCAGGGCAGCCGGGGATGCTTGGTAGTGGAGACGGCCTTCCCCGTCCACGCCGCAACCCCCTTCCACGGCGTCAAAATGATCAGCATCGCAGCTGAGCCCCTCAGGGAGGAAACAGGCCCGGGTAGCGGGGCCTTACCAGGTGGGGCCCAGTGGAGGCGTCCAGGGGGTGCCCTGTGGCCTTCCTCCCCCATCAGGCTAGGGAGCTCCCCGCCCCCTGGTCAGTTCTGGGGTGGGGATTATTGGGGGGGCAGAGCTAACTGGAAGGGAAAGACCTCATGTCCGTGACCTCCGGGATATAATCGTAGCCTTAGCCATGAGCAAACTCCTACCCCAGAACATACTGAGCAGTGTCGTTCCTGGGCGTGGGAAGCCCTGTTAGAACCACCCCCAGCAGCTGGAATATTCCCCAGAAAAATCAGGCGTAACCCCATTGAATTCAGTAGAGTTACTCCTGCCCTGCACCCGGGTAAATGAGAGCAGTACCTGGCCCCCCTCAGCACCACACTGGTGTCCCGCAGCTCTGACTCATCTCCCCAAGCCCTGGGAAGTGGCCAGTCTCCAATCTTAAGGGTGGATTCTCAGGGGAAGGAATAACCAACGTCCTGGTCAGGAACCCAGAGGGACATCATCCCTAGGACATTACAAGGGCTTGTGGTTGAGGAGATACCAAGAGCCTTTCACCTCCAGAGCATCAGCTGACCCCTTGTTGAGGAGAGGGGCCAGACCAGCCTGTGCTGGACCTGCACCCTAAGACTACCTACCTCTTCTGTAGCTCATTTCCTCAGAGGGTCTCAATGTCCTTTACAAAGGAGGCCATTGTCAGTATCCCCATGTTACATAAGGTTCCTGGGAAGGAAGTGGGGCGATAGACGGAACGCATATCCCTATACTTCTCAATGGTGTTGCAAGCGCACAAGAAGGAACTTTCTTTCCAGCCTGCAAAATAACCGTTGTTAACGTTGAAATGCCAATTGTTATCCTTGGAGACCCAGGCTACCCCTTGCTCCCATGGCTCATGAAGCCGTACACAGGCAGCCTGGACAGCAGTAAGGAGCAGTTCAACCATAGGCTGAGCAAGTGCAGAATGGTGGTGGAATGTGCCTTTGGAAGTTTAAAAGCCCGCTGGTGTCGTTTGCTTACTAGGTTAGACCTCAGCGAAAGCAATATTCCCATTGTTGTTGCTGCTTGCTGTGTGCTCCATAATATCTGTGACACAAAGGGAGAAAAATTTCCGGTGGGGTGGGGGTGGAGGCAGATTGCCTGGCAGCCAATTTTGAGCAGCCAATTTTGAGCAGCCAGACACCCGGGCAATAAGAAGAGCACATCGAGGCGCACTGTGTCTCCGTAAGGCTTTGAAAAGTAGTTTCATCCATGACCCACAGTGATGTGAAACTTTTGTGTGTTGTTCCTTACCAAGCTGCCCCCTTCATTGCATGTCCCCCCTGTAAACTACACCCCCACTCACCACAGTGTGCTGAGCGAATAAAGAGCCTTTTCTCCTCAATCCATTAACTGTTATTAGGCTCACAAACACTGATGAGAGACAGCAAAGAAAAGTAAAGATAAACTGGGGCTAAGGGGCCGATAACACTGTGAGGTGGGGGAGAAACAAGGACAGGTTGCTTACAATTTGTACTGCAATAACAATCAAAGCTGTGGGAATGGACACCTTCTGTTCCTTGTACCTTCCCCTGGAGTTTAGTACAAGGGATACCAGAGCTTCCCCTCTCCCCCGCCCCCCATCCTAGGATGTCTGGGGAAGGAGGATGTGGAACTTGGCGACGGGGGCAGCAGGTTCAGCATAGGGTGTAGCGGGACTCTAGCGTCCAGCTGCCTTTCTTCAACCTCAACCAGATGCCTCAACATGTCTGTTTGCTCCCTCATAATCTGCACCATCTTGTCCTGCGTATCACACGCGTGTTCCCTGCATGCTCTCCTGTCCTCACAGTCACTGTGCATGCTCTCCCACAGTGCAATCCTCCATGCACTGAGCTCGGTCTTGTCACTCTCAGAGGCACGTATTAACTCATTGAACATGTCCTCCCGAGTCTTCTTTTTCCACCTTCTAGTCTGGGAAAGTCACTGTCCTGGTGTGGAGGATGCGACCACGGACAAGGTTTCAGCTGCAAAGAATGCAAAGCACATGGGTAGCATTGACAGTGCAGACATTGTTTGAGGTGCAAGGTTAAATCTTTTCATAAAAGAAACAGCCCTCAATGCACTGCCCTGCAAGCCACAACATAAGCAGAACAATTGGCGCCTGCAAGAGTCGCTTTGCTGCCACAGCCATGGTGAGTAAGCCAACAAGGCAGGGGCGGGACGTCTTGTGCTGCAGCTTTTCAGACATCTGGGATCAATGGTTCCATCTCAGCACAGCCCCCTTTCCCATAGCAACCTGGATGGTGCTTGAGGACAGGCACCAACGTCAAGCCCCACACAGTTTGCTTGTTAAAGAAGCAGCAAGGGGTTGGGGTGGAAAGGAACAGGAAGTGTGCCCCCCCCTTTTTTTTTTAAATGCTGGTTGGAGTATGCGGTGATCCCATCCAACCACAAACAGGGCATGCCCGGGAAAGCGTGGTTGTGTGACCCAGATTTCACCAAACCGGGGCGGATTACTTGCTGAATTGCTTGCGGCTTAAGGGCTGGCACTTATAACTTCCCCCATTTCCCCTAGGTAACCATATGCGATATCATTCTCCTGAGGGTAACAGAGGCGGAAAGGGAGCAGATGCTGCAAGCGTCTGGGTACAGACCTGGTCCTTATGCTGCAATGCTGTGTGCCACAATGACGCCAGAAGAGTTAATACTGGAGTGGGACGGGAAAGTGTCCTACCATGGTGGACAAAATAAGGCATCGCTTCCCAGAAACCTTCTGCAAAGGATTGCAGAGTACCTCCATGAGAGCTTCCTAGAAATGTCCATGGAGGATTTCCGGTCCAGCCCCAAGCACATAAAAAGTCTTTTTCGGAGATCACCCTCTGCGTACTGTGGACTGCCCGCCACTAACTACTATCTCAATTTTTTAATTCAGATTAAACATTAAAAATAATAACATTTAACCCCAACAGTTTGATTGAAAATTTGTACTCACCAGAGTGTACTCACCGGAGATCAGTCGGCTTAACTTCTGTACCTGGAAAGATAATGGAGCAAATAATTAAGCAATCAATTTGCAAACATCTAGAAGATAATAAGATGATAAGTAACAGTCCAAATGGATTTGTCAAGAACAAATCGTGTCAAACCAACCTGATAGCTTTCTTTGACAGGGGAACAAGCCTTGTGGATAGGGGGAAGAGGTAGATGTGGTATATCTTGACTTTAGTAAGGCTTTTGATAGTGTCTCATGTTAACTTCTCATAAACTAGCACAGTAGTTCTTAACCTGGGGTGCACACACCCCGTGGGAGTGCGAGATGCCCTTTCTGGGGGTGCGAGACATGCCAGATTTTTTTAGAAGGTAAATTATCGAAAACACAAATTAAGCACAGGCACATAAGTACAACTACTTTGTTTCATCAAACCTATGTATTTATTAACATTATACATTTTAACGATTACTGTAATATACAAACAAAAATATATCTAGGTTTAAAGAACTGACCTACTTCAACAATTTTTGATAAGGGGTGCGAGAACATATTTTGAGAACCAAAGGGGTACAGGCTGCAGTAAAGGTTAAGAACCTCTGAACTAGGGAAATGCAGCCTAGATGGAGCTACTATAATGTGGGTGCAAAACTGGTTGGAAAATCATTCCCAGAGAGTAGTTATCAGTGGTTCACAGTCAATTCTAGTAGATTTGTGAGGCATGATTTCCCTTTACAAAAACCATGTTGACTCTTCACCAACCAATTATGTTCATCTATGTGTCTGACCATTCTCTTCTTTACTATAGTTTCAACCAGTTTGCCCGGTGCTGAAGTCAGGCTTACTGGCCTGTAATTGCCAGGATCACCTGTGGAGCCCATTTTAAAAATTGGCATCCCATTAGCTATCCTCCAGTCATCTGTTACAGAAGCTGATTTAAATGATAGGTTACAGACTACAGTTAGTCATTCTGGAATTTCACATTTGAGTTCCTTCGGACTACCATCTGGTCCTGGTGACTTATTGCTGTTTTATTTATCAATATGTTTCAAAACCTCCTCTAATGACACCTCAATCTGGGACAGTTCCTCAGATTTGTGACCTCAAAGGAATGGCTCAGGTTTGGGAATCTCCCTCACATCCTCAGCTGTGAAGACTGATGCAAAGAATTCATTTAGTTTCTGCGCAATGGCCTTATCGTCCTTGAGTGCTCCTTTAGCATCTCAATCATCCAGTGGCCCCACTGGTTGTTTAGTAGGCTTCCTGCTTCTGATGTACTTTTGCTCTTACTTTCTGAGTCTTTGGCTAGCTGTTCTTCAAATTCTTTTTGGCCTTCCAAATTATATTTTTACACTTCACTTGCCAGAGTTTATGCTCCTTTCTATTTTCCTCAATAGGATTTAACTTCCACTTTTTCAGGGATGCCTTTTTGCCTCTCACTGCTTCTTTTACTTTGTTGTTTAGCCATGGTGGCACTTTTTTGGTTCTCTTACAATGTTTTTTAATTTGGAGTATGCGTTTACACTGAGCCTCTATTAAATTGTCTTTAAAAAGTTTCCATGCAGCTTGTAGAGATTTCACTTCCAGCACTGTACCTTTTAATTTCTCTTTAACTAACTTCCTCATTTTTGTGCAGTTCTTCTTTCTGAAATTAAATGCTCCCATGGTGGGCTGTTGTGGCATTCCCCACACCCAGGGACATTAAATTTAATTATATTATGGTCACTATTACCAGCGGTTCAGCTATATTCACCTCTTGGACCAGATCCTGTGCTCCACTTAGGACTAAATCAAGAATTGCCCCTCCCCTTGTGGGTTCCAGGACCAGCTGCTCCAAAAAATAGTCATTTGAGGTCTCAAGAAACTTTATCTCTGCATCCCGTCCTGAGGTGACATGTACCCCCAGTCAATATGGGGCTAGTAGAAATCCTCCATTATTACTGAGTTTTTTATTGTTATAAGCCTCTCTAATCTCCCTGAGCATTTCACAGTCACTATCACCATCCTGGTCAGGTGGTCGGTAGTATACCCCTACTGCTATATTATTATTCGAGCATGGAATTACTATCCATAGAGATTCCATCATCCAGTTTGGTTCATTTAAGATTTTTACTTCATTTGACTCAACGCTTTCTAGTGCCACTCCCCCACCAGCATGACCTGTTCTGTCCTTCCGATATATTTTGTACCCTGGTATTACTGGTCCCATGGATTATCCTCATTCCACCAAGTTTCTGTGTGTGACACACTCTAGTTCACCTATCTTATTATTTAGACGTCTAGCATTGGGATATGAGCACTTTAAAACCTTGTCACTTTGTAGCTGTCTGCCATTACATGATGTAATTGAATGGGACTCTTTTTCATTTGACTGTTTCTCATCAGATCTTACCTGTATTTCATCGTCTTCCATCCTCTCCTCCGTACTAGGACATAGAGAATCTCCATTAATAGATCCTCCCTTAAGGGATGTCTCTGTCCGAACCACGTGCGCCTCCACACGTGTCGGCTTTCCCTCAGCCCTTAGTTTAAAAACTTCTCTATGACCTCTTTAATTTTAAGTGCCAGCAATCTGCTTCCATTTTGGTTTAGGTGGAGCCCATCCTTCCTGTATAGACTCCCCCTTTCCCAAAAGGTTCCCCAGTTCCGAATAAATCTAACCTCTTTCTCCTTACACCATCGTCTCATCCATGCATTGAGACCCTGCAGTTCTGCCTGTCTAACTGGCCATACGCGTGGAACTGTAAGCATTTCAAAAAATGCTACCATGGAGGTCCTGGACTTCAGTATCTTACCTAGCAGCCTAAATTTGGCCTCCAGGATCTCTCTCCCATCCTTCCCTATGTCACTGGTACCTACATGTATTACGACCACCGGCTCCTCCCCAGCACTACACATATGTCTGTCTAGATGTCTTGAGAGATTCGCAACCTTCGCACCAGACAAGCAAGTCACCATGCGGTTCTCCCGGTCATCGCAAACCCAGCTATCTATATTTCATAGATTCATAGATTCATAGATTCTAGGACTGGAAGGGACCTCGAGAGGTCATCGAGTCCAGTCCCCTGCCCGCATGGCAGGACCAAATACTGTCTAGACCATCCCTGATAGACATTTATCTAACCTACTCTTAAATATCTCCAGAGATGGAGATTCCACAACCTCCCTAGGCAATTTATTCCAGTGTTTAACCACCCTGACAGTTAGGAACTTTTTCCTAATGTCCAACCTAGACCTCCCTTGCTGCAGTTTAAGCCCATTGCTTCTTGTTCTATCCTCAGAGGCTAAGGTGAACAAGTTTTCTCCCTCCTCCTTATGACACCCTTTCTAATGATTGAATCCCCAGTACGATTACCTGTCTCTTATCAATAACTGGAGTTCCCTCTCCTGGAGAGGTATCCTCAGTGAGACAGGATACCATGGCATCCTCTGGAAGGAGGGTCCCAACTATGGGATTGTTTCCCTCTGTTCCGGTTTGATGTTCTCCTTCCCTGAGACTTTCATCCTCCTCAATAGCAAAGAGGCTGTTGGACTGGGGGTGGGACCGTTCTATTGTGTCCCTGGAATCCTCCATCAGGTCTAAGGACCCCACTAAATGGACGACTGTCTACAAACTGCTTAGATTCTTGTCAGACCCGAGTGAGTATTTTCCCATGTCCAACATATACATCTAATCTCATTGCTTTGTTTCCATCCCCCAGTTGCTCAGGAGCCGACCGGAGCATTTATCCAGATTTGAAATGGTTGGTAAATTTCAGGCTGAAATGTAATTAACCAGCTTTGGCCCCCATTCTCTGCTGTGCCCCGTCTGGGAATGGGGCCCTCAGGGAACGTCACTGGCAGGTACTACACCAGCCTTGTTGGGGGCTGGAGCAGCCTGGGGCGGGGGGGCTGATTTAAACCTCAACGGCTGGTAATGGTCCCTGCAGTCCATCCCTGCCCTGCCTCCTATGCTGGAACTGGAGGGGAGGCTGGCTCAGGGTCTAGCTACACTGGGCCCGCCCTACTGGGGCCTCCCCTCCCTCGGGGACATGCAGTCAGTGTCTGTACAAAGGGAGCTGAGTGGGTCAGAGGCTCAGACCACAGGGCATATTGCAAATATCAGGGTTGCTATTCCCTGTTCACTCTCACTGGCTGTAACAGGAACTGTGCATGGAAACCTTATGGGTGGAGGCCAGGCTGCACAAACAGTACTGGGTGATTGGAGGCTGGGTGCTCAAAACCTGATTGATGGGGGAAGCGGGTTCACCCAAGCCTGATTGTAGGGATGGGGGTGGGGGATATAAAATCTGTTTGGGGCTTTTCTGCCAGAGTGTCTCCTCCAGCAGAGAAGAGCTCGTGCAGCTGCTGGATCAAGCATTCTCCATCAACAGCTGTTCTTCTCCCCCTCCCCCACTGCAACCTCTGGTGAAACATGGAAAAAACTTAAGAAATAAAATGCACAAAAGAAAGGAAATAAAAAGTTCTGCCAGCTACCAGCACATGCCCTCAACTTCTCCACTCCAGGCAGGCTGCACTGTCACCCTAACTACTGCGCCACACACTGCAAGCTTAGCGCTGCCCCCCCAGGAACACCAGCCTTTCCTCAGCCGTGTGCACTCAGCCCTTCGCCAAGTGACTCTGCCAACAGAACCAGCTACTGCCCCAAACAGCCACAGCCACTAGAGCCGGGGAAGAACTGAGCTGGGGAGGGGAGCAGAGCACCTTGAATGGGGTCCCGCCCACCCCCGTTAGGGTCAGGAAGGTGTTGGGTATCACCTGATCTGGAGCTACCACCTCGGGCTGGGCCAGTGTCACCTCAGCGCCCGTGTCCCAGTATCCATTGACCTTCCTCCCATCCACCTCCAGGGGAACAAGGCACTCGCTCCGCAGGGACCGCCCGGCGCCCACCCTGTAAATGGAGAACCTTGAGTCCAGAGCATCCAGCCCCCAAGAGGAGATGGCCTGGGGCCCTCCTCCCTCCTGAGCCATTGGGAAGCTGTCAGCCCCCCCTTGCCTGGGCCGTCTTTCCCTCGTCCGGCTGGGTCTCTACCAAGTTAACCCTCTGTGGGTTTGGTCTGCTCAGTTTGTCCATGAGCTTGGAGCACTGGGTCCGTTTGTGGCCTCTCTGGCCACTGTAATAGCAGCCCATGTCCTGTGGGTCCCCTCGAGCGGGTCGGTTGGTCCTGACGCTGGGTGTTCCCCTTGGGAGGGGGTTCTCCAATTTTCCCATTTTGGAGGTCCCAGGATCACTCTCTTCCTGCATCGTGGCGGGCCTGTTCCTTTGGGACTCCTCCCTGTTATCCCCTGCCCGACTGTTCACAAACTCGTCGGCCAGCTGGCCTGCGTGCTATGGGTTCTCTGGTTTTTGGTCCATCAACCATCGCCTCAGGTCGGATGGGCACTACTCATACAGGTGCTCCAGTACGAATAGGTCAAGCAGGTTTTCTTTAGTTTGGGCCCCAGCTGTCCACTTGCGGGCATACCCCTGAGCCCGGTTGGCTAGTTGTAGGTATGTGACCTCACGGGTTTTATGCTGACTCTGGAATCTTTTCCGGTACATCTCAGGAGTCAGCCGAAACTCGCGGAGCAGGGCCTTTTTGAACAGTTCATAGTCCCCTGTCTCCGCCCCTTTCATTCGGCTGTACACCTCCACGGCTGTGGAGTCCAGTAAGGGGGTGAGAAACTGGAGCCTGTCTGCAGGGTCAACCCTGTGCAGCTCACAGGCATTCTCAAAGGCCGTCAGGAAGGTATCCATGTCCTCCCCCTCCTTACGCTGGGCCCAGAAGCACTTATCAAAGCTCCTTGCAGCCTTGGGTCCCCCCTCACTCACCGCAGCCGGGGCCCCACTGCTTCTCAGGCGGGCCAGCTCCAGCTTATGCTGACGCTGTTTCTCCTCATGCTGACGCTGTTTCTCCTCATGCTGACGCTGCTTTTCCCGTTCTTCCCGCTCCTGCTTCAGTTCTTGCTTCCTTAACTCAAGCTCTTCCCGTCTCATCTCCCATTCATATTCCAGCCGCCTCCGCTCCCGGGACGGGGAACTCTGCCGGGACGATCCCCTGCTGGCCGCCGGTGTCAGGGTGCCCTCGGTATTCGCTGGGCTTCCCCCAACCCCTCCCCTAGGCATAGGTAGGAAGGGTCTCGGGATGTCCTCGGCAGCAGTCTGACCCCTCCCAGACAGGTCAGGCCCCGGGGCCCACGCTGCATCCGCCGGGCGGCTTCCCTCAGGGACAGGGCTTGGTTCATCCAAGCGATCCCTCTCCTCCAGCTGGGCAATTAGCTGTTCTTTGGTGGACCTCCCAATGCGCAGCCCCCTCTGCTTGCACAGCTCCACCAGGTCGCTCTTAAGGCGTTTAGCATACATCCTCCGGCTGGCCACTCGCCGGCCTGTGCTCTCCGCTTTCCACCATTTCCAGGGGGACCCCTAGTGTGCCAGCCCTTCTTCAAGTCACCACCTCTCTGCCAGGGTCGAGCTGCAGACTCCTCCGCCCTGGGACCACTCGCTGCAATTCCCCAGGGGGACCCTGTTACTGCAAAAGTCCTTCTCTCTGGTCACACACTCCCAGGGGTTAATCGCTCCCTGAAACCGTCTCTCTCTGACGCTTCAGCCCACCTGGTCCCCATCGACCCCCCTTCGTTTTACTGCTCCCCAGTCACTTACTGCAGGAAGTGCCGTCCAAGGGGTGCAGTAAATCCCACCGCTAACACCAGTTGTCACAGTGTGTGGGGGGACACAAGGCCCTGCACCCCCGGCTTCCTGCGATTCACCATGACTCTCAGCCAGCCAGTAAAGCAGAAGGTTTATTTAGATGACAGGAACACAGTCCAAGACAGGTCTTGCAGGTACAGACAACAGGACCCCCCCTCCCCCAGTTAGGTCCATCTTGGGGTCCCAGGGGCACCACAGGCCCTTTGGGGGGTCAGAGTCCCATCTGGGCTCCCCTCCATTACACCAGCCAGAGCCAGCTCCTGACAACCCCAACTCCGTCCAGTGTCTCTCACCCAGCCTCCCCCGGCTCCTCCCCCAGCCTTTGTCCAGTTTCCTGGGCAGAGGTGTCACCTGGCCCCAGCCCCCTCCTGGGTTCTCACGTTACATGCTCAGGTATCTTCCCTCAAGGCCAGTCTCCCATTCCCCAATGCAACGGTCCCAGCCAACCTCCCCACTCAGCATTCAAAGACCACATTAAGAACAGTCCCAGTTCGTCACAGCAGGACAATATAATGGGGCCCCAGTTAATGACCCCAGCACTCATGCCATCATAGACTCCGCTGGCCAATGGCAACCAGGAGAGCAAAGAAATGTCTTTAGCCAGAGGGAATGTGTTGATCTAAAGCAGACAGAGGAGGAAATAAGGCAGGTGAACCACACTCCACTGCTCACCGCAATCCAGACAGGACAGAGCGAACCACCAGGAAACATCTGAGAAAGGGGAATTCACTGAGCAGAAACTGACTTTATATGGGCAAAACCCACATGTGTGTGCAGTGTTTTTTCTCAGTGGAAGGTTGATCTATTTGGAAGAAGCATGTGTGTGACACTGATTGGACCAGAGCTGTTCCTCTAGGAGGGGACCACAAGAAAAGGGGACCTGGTAAGACCCACACATGACAGTGATCATAGAAGGAGGAGCCTGAGTGTATTTCTTAGTCTCCCTTCACCTTGAGCTTACAGACACCTGGCTGGGAGGACTGGAGAGCCCCAGGTCCTGAGGACGCACTCCCTTGAAGACCCTGCCGTATGGGACCATCGACAAGGATCATTTGTCGGGAATCAGGGCTTGCAGCAGAGCCAGTCTCCAGGCAACCTAACGAGCAGAGCTGGCCTGTACCAAGCTGCCTGATTGGTGGGAAGGGCCAGCAGACAGGCTCTGAAGCCCAGCAGTAGCAGTTCTGTAGCTGCTCAAAGCTTTTGCCCACAGCTATGATAGCTCCGGCCTTGGACCAGCCCAGCTCCTGCCTGGCCTCTCTCCAGGTAACCTGGTTCTGACCCTCAGCTCCGATTCCTCATCTCCAGCTTTGGCTCTGACTCCGATTCTGACCCTGGATTCCGACTCCTGGCTCCTGCCCCTGGTTCTGACCCTTGGTGCTGGCATTTGGCCCCTGGCTCTGACCCACAGCTCTGGTTATTTGCTGCCAGGTCCTACTCTGACCACTAGACATGACCACCCACATCCCGCTCTCTGACACCGTCAATCATGGATAGTCATTAGCTGCCTCTTTCATCTTCTTCCCATGTTAATCCTGTTACAACGGCACCACCTGGACCAGGACTGATGTTCTGTCTGCATCTCCAAGACGACAGCTGCAGACAAGAGCTATGATCACAGCTGAGACTTGGACAGCACCATCTCACGCACAGGGAGCCACACTGTGATCTGGATGAAGATCTGTTCTTCTGTTTGTTTTCTGTAAAGAAGAGCTACTGCTCAGAAAGTGACTAAGGGCTGGGCTACACTTGCGAGTTACAGTGCAATAAAGGAGCTCCGGGTGCACTAGCTCACTCCCCGTCCACACTGGCCAGATACGTAGAGAGCTCTGACTCCGCAGCTAGAGTGCTCCTGGTACTCCACCTCGGTGAGTGGAATAACGGTTGCTGCGCCCCCGCTGGAGCACCACGGGGCCAGTGTGGACGAGGTGTTGCATTACTGCGCTCTGATCAGCCTCTGGAAACGTCCCATAATCCCTTGAGTCAAGTGGCCACTCTTGTCATTGTTTTTGAATCGCTGCAGGAATGTGGATATGCCCTTTCAAAGCTCTGTTTCTGACAGCCGGCTGCTTATCTGCTCCGGGACAAAGCAACCATTACTGTGGAATGCTGTGAGAGAGAGAGAGGAGGGGGGAGGAGGGTCTGAACTTACAAGACAGCCTGCTGACATGCTCTCAGCCCCCCCAAAACCCACTCTCTCTCCCCTCACATACACACATCACACTCCCTGTCACACTCACCCCACCCCACCCCCATTTGAAAAGCATGTTGCAGTCGCTTGCATGCTGGGACAGCTGCCCACAATGCACCACTCCCAATGTCGCTGCAAGTGCCGCAAATGTGGCCACGCCAGTGCGCAAGAAGCTGTCAGTGTGGACAGACTGCGGCGCTTTCCCTACTGCGCTCTCCAAAGGCGGGTTTAACTCACAGCGCTCTACATCTGCACATGTAGCCAAGCCCTTAGGCATTACAGCTGTACCACCTTAGCTGACTACTTAAAGCAAGACTCATTAACAACCCCTGGCACTGGCATCTCTGACCATTATGTTAGCAACCAACCACTCAGTATGGGCACCTCTTAAGTTTTACTGTATACAGGATTAAAAAGGTTAGTTGTGACCAGATACTTCACCCCAGTTAATTTTAACAAGAGGGAAGGAAACTGGCCAGAACAGGGAAATAACAGATAAGTTAACAGATAAAGAATATTTAGCTAAGTTAGATCTATGCAACTTGGCAGGGCCTGATGAAATACACCCTAGAGTACTTAAGAAACTCGCTGAAGCAATCTCTGAACCATTGGCAATGATCTTCCAGAACTCATGGAGGATGGGTGAGGTTCATAACAAGGGCAAACTTCAAAAAAAGGTCAAAAGGAGTTCTTAGGGAAGTACAGACCAGAGAACCTAACTTCAATACCCAGAAAGATACTGGAACAAATGATTAAACTACCAATTTATTCAAACCTAGAGAATAATAGGTGATAAGAACAAGTCATGACAAACAAACATAATTTCCTTCTTTTATTGGGTACCCAGTGTAGTGGATGTGGGGAAGAGGTGGACGTGATGTATCTTGAATTTAGTCAGTCTTTTGACACAGTCCCACATGACATTTTCCTACTCAAGCTAAGGAAATATGGACTAGATGAAACTACCAGAAGGTGGGTGCAAAGCTAGTTGGAAGTCGTTACTCTCAGGGGAGGGACGGGGACTCACTGGCTTGGCAGCAGCACAGCAGAAAAGGGTGTGTGGTTTCTGGTGAACCACAAATGGAATGTGAACCTACAGTGTGATGGTGTTGAAAAAAGGCAAATGTCATTCTGGGATGTATTGACAGGAGTGGGGTGGGTAAGAGATGGGAGGTGACTGTTCTACTCTACTCGGTGCGGGACAACCGTGTCCAGGTTCGGGTGCTGCGCTTCAAGAAAGATGGGGACAAATTGTACGGATTTCAGAGGAGAGCAACAGAAATGATCAGAGGTTTAGAAAACATGACCTGTGAGGAAAGGTTGAAAGAATTGGGCGTGTTTTGTCCAGAGAAGAGACAGCTTAGGGGGGACATGATAACAATCTGCAAATATGCAAAAGGTTGTTATAAAGAGGAGTGTGATCAGTTGGTGCCCATGTCCACCAAGGGTAGGAGAAGAAGGAATTGGCTTAGTTAGCAGCAAGGGAGATTTAGGTTAGATATTTATAAAAACTTTCTAACTCTAAGGATGGTTCAGCACAGGAACAGGTGACCTAGGGAGGCTGTGGAATCCCTGTTATTGTGGGGTTTAAGAACAGGTTGGACAAACACCTGCCAGGGATGCTCTAGGTGGACTTGGTCCTGCCTCAGCGCATGGGGATCTCCTGAGGTCCCTTCAACTCCACATTTCTGTGATTCTGTGAAGTGATGCTAGGCCCTCTTCACGGTGGTCAGTTTCCCCCATAGGGTATCAGGTACTCAGCAAGGTAAATGATTATGGGGCTGGGAGAAGTGGTAGGGCAGAAGGAAGGAGAGCAGGGCATGCTGAGAAGACAGTGCTTTCCTGTGTGCAGTACTTTTGTTTGATACGATATAATGCAACAGGACATGAGTCGACTTGGCTTCCTGTCTAATTTCCCCAAGATAAGGAGGCTGCAAAGCTCAGAATCCTCAGAACTCGACCTGCCCTGATAGTATCTGAGCCACCATGGGAACCCGAGGTGACATGTATCCATTGGGTGAGTGGAACAAAGTCCATGGGCTGAACTCAGGTGGGGCTAGGAGAGTCCAGAGGGGCCCACGGGTCTGTCTGCACTGGGGCTGGAAGGTGAATGTCCCAGCTCGAGAAGACATAGTCGCGCTAGCTCTCATCTAGCTAGAAATAGACGTGTCACCATAGGGGTGGGAGGGGCTGGCCGGCCTGAGTGCGTATCTGTGGTCTTAGACGGGATCGTAGTCGGGGCAGGTAGCCTCTCCTGTTACTTGCCCAAGCGCGGCCACGCTTAAATTTTTGGCATGCCAGCTGGGTCAGAGCAAGCCCGGGTATGTCTCCTCGAGCTAGAATTTACACCTAGGCATACGCTACATTGGTGTAACGTGCAATTTCCTCTGCTCCCTCCAGTGCTCACGTTGCACCAACGGAGACTCCTTCCAGACTCACTGAAACGCCCTTAGATTTACTGGGTCAGATTCCTGGGGCTGGCTGAGATGGGCTCACTATGAGACCAGAGCGTGGAGGGGTCCCAGATGGCTTTC
Organism: Terrapene triunguis; assembly: GCF_002925995.2. NCBI lineage: Eukaryota > Metazoa > Chordata > Testudines > Emydidae > Terrapene > Terrapene triunguis. The sequence continues at coordinate 33,977 of NW_020689806.1, forward strand.
CACCACTTTCACAGCTACTGAATCCCAGGGGATAACTGCGGATCAGTCTGGTCCCTGGAAGCAGAGCAGCCCAAAGCCTTCCCTGATTCATCCTCAACTGTCTGTAGCCCCAAGGGACCATTCCAGCAGCTGGCAAGAGCCAGAGAGTAGGAGTACATTGGCCATACCGCTCACCTCTGGGAATGCCCACTGTGCCTGGGGGCTGTAACATAGAGCCAGTACACCAGGGGAATTTCCAGGTAGCTGGTTGAGCCAGATTTCTGTAGGGGCACAAAGCTGGGGTTCCGAAATATTACGACAGTAATAATAGTTATTAATGAAAGAATTGACTTCATTGGATTTACACCAGAATCACAGTGGGGTAAATAAGCAAAATGTTGTCCATAGAAAGAGGCCAGGAGACATCTCTCCCTCTTGCTCTCTTTCTCTGTTGCTTATTTCTGTGTATCACATTTTTAAAACACGTATTTAGTTTTTATTTCTTTCAAGTATTTCTCCTCCTCGTCCTGCTCCCCTCCCCACCATCAGGCAGAGCCGGCTTTAGGAAGTGTGGGGCCCAATTCGAACATTTTCGGCGGGGCCCCGGCAGGGATGACTAAAAAAAAAACAAAAAACGTAAAAAAAACCCTTTCATTTCTTCCGTGTATTATTATCTTTCCGTAACTATATAAATAATAACAAAATTATATATTACGTACATTGCTGGCTGGAGGCAGGGCAGGGGCTGATTGGAGGTAGAGTCAGGCTGGAGGCAGGGCAAGGGGTACGGGGCTGGCTGGAGACAGGGGCTGGCTGCAGGCAGGGCAGGGGGTGCGGGGCTGGTGCGGGCAGGGGGTGCAGCAGAGGCAGCTGAAGCCCCAGCCCTTTAAATAGCCCCCGGAGCTCCCCGCTATCCCAGGGCTCTGGGGGCTATTTAAAGGGCCTGGGGCTCCCCTGCTTCTACTGCCCCGGCCCCTTAAATAACTGCCGGAGCCCTGGGGAAGCAGCGGGGCTCCCGCGGCTATTTAAAGGGCCGGGGCGGCAGAGGCAGCAAGTGTCCCGGACTTTTTAAATAGCCCCCAGAGCCCCGCAGCCCTACCCCAGGGCTCCAGAAGTGTGGCTCTGGTGGCAATTTAAAGGGCCTGGGGTAGGGTGCCTGGTGTCCCAGGGTTCAGAGGAGGCTGGTTGGGGAGGGGGCGGGTTGGAATGTGGGTCGGAGTCCTTTGCTCTGGGGTCTTCAAAGTCTTTGGCTTCCGTATGAGGAGAGATTAATAAGACTGGGACTTTTCAGCTTAGAGACAGCTAAGGGGAGATATGATTGAGGTCTATAAAATCATGACTGGTGTAGAGAAAGTAGATAAGGAAGTGTTATTTACTACTTCTCATAACACAAGAACTAGGGGTCACCAAATGAAATTAATAGGCAGCAGGTTGAAAACAAATAAAAGGAAGTATTTCTTCACACAACGCAGTGTCAACCTGTGGAACTCCTTGCCAGAGGATGTGGTGAAGGCCAAGACCATAACAGGGTTCAAAAAAGAACTAGATACATTCATGGAGGATAGGTCCATCAATGGCTATTAGCCAGGATGGGCAGGAATGGTGTCCCTAGCCTCTGTTTGCCAGAAGCTGGGAATGGGCGACAGGGGATGGATCACTTGGTGATTACCTGTTCTGTTCATTCCCTCTGAGGCACCTGGCATTGGCTACTGTTGGAAGACAGGACACTGAGCTAGATGGACCTTTGGTCTGACCCAGTAGGGCCGTTCTTATGGTCTTATGTCTTTCACTTAAAGGAGCATTTGTCTGGCTTTAGATGCCTTTGGGGCAAAAAGCAAACCTAGGACTTCTGGGTTCTATCCCAGCAGTGGGAGGGGAGTGGGGTCTAGTGGCTAGAGCAGGGGAGGCTGGGGACCCGGACTCCTGGGTTCTATCCCCACAGCTGGGGGAGGGGTGTTG
>NW_020689807.1:0-1729 GCF_002925995.2 Terrapene triunguis
CTAGCGCCAGGAGAGAACCCAGGAGTCCTGGCCCCGTTTCAGTCCCCAGTGCATTAACGGTGCAATCTGTCAGCCCAGCCCTGCGCCCCCTCGGACCACGACGTCCCACTTCCCCTCTGCTTAGTCTTAGCAACGGGCTCCAGGCCTGGGCTTTGGGGCCGGATTCCTGCATCCCGAGGCCAGACGGGACCCCTGGGCCCAGCTAGTCCGAGCTCCCGGCTAACGCGGGCCAGAGCCCCGGCTGAGCCGCCGCAGATCCCTCTGAAAGCCAGCCCGGCGGCATGTGACCCTGGCCGGGGCGGGAGCCTCCCCACGGCCCCGGGGAAATCCAGGGCCGGCTCAGGCTTTTTTGCCACCTCAAGCATCAAAGGAAAAAAAAATAATTAAAAGCCACGATTGGCGGCACTTCGGCAGCAGCTCCACCGCGCCGCTTCATTCCTCGGCAGCAATTCGGCAGCCGGTCCTTCCCGCCGAGAGGGACTGAGGGACCCGCCGTCGAATTGCCGCCGAAGACCCGGACGTGCCGCCCCCTTCCTTCGCTGGTGCCTGGAGCCGGCCCTGGGGAAATCATCCCCTGGATAATTCCCCTCCCGGCAGAAGCTGATGCCTTGTTCCCAGGCTGGCTCTGCCCAGCTCCAGCTCCCGGCCGGGCTGGGGTTCGATCCCCTGCCGGCCTGAGGACCCCGGGGGGTGTTTGGTTCCCCCGGTCGGTGCCTCCAGCTGGGGACACCGTCAGGGAGTCCCCGGGCGATGCTCTGGAACTGCTCCCCGCGAGACCGGGCAGGACTCTGGTGAAGTCTCCTCTGTGTTAGCAGACTGTCTCCAGGGCAAGAAGCTCACACGGCTTCACCTCCTGGGTCTCTCCTGGGAGCATTCAGCATCTGCCCCTCCGTGCGCTTCCCACAGCGAGTCCGCCCCGGCGGGGTCCTGGGGGAGCCAGAGGGTCCTGAACCCCCACTTCTCAGTCAGACGTGACTCAGCCAGCCGGGGACACAGAAGGTTTATTAGGTGATAGGATCACGGCGTAGGGCAGAGCTCGTTAGCACAGAAATCAGGGACTTTCAGCCAAGTCCGTCTTGGGGAGTCCTCAGCCAGACGCCCTGGACTCCCCCCTCCAGTCCCCCCATGCAGACCCCCAGCCTCCAGCCACCCGGCCTCCCACACCCCCCTTTGCTCCTGCTCCTGCTCTTTGTCTCCCTTCCCGGGCAAAGGTGTCATCTGGTCGCATCCCCCTCCTGGGTCTCAGGGGACGAAGGCACCGGCCACAGCATCACCTGCCCACACCCCTGTTCCCACCACCCCGGCATTGGTGCAGCACACAGGGAAACTGAGGCACACAGTCTTCATGCCAAAGAGTAAAACTCACACAGGCTCAGCAGTAAGACTCACATACAACATAACCCGACAAACGCCCCCCCCCACCCCCCTCGCCGGCCGTGCTCAGCTCATGGACCGAGCTGGACGTCTCGCTCGGAGGCCGGTTTTCTAACCCTTTCATCGTCCTGGGGGCTCCTCCCCGATTGACCCACGTCCTCCTCGAATCGCGGGCACCGGAACGGGAGCCAGGACCCAGCCGCGGGAAAACCCCCTCCCGGCTCCTACCCGAGATCCCCCAGGCCACGGCCCAGGCCGGCGTTCGCCCTTCGCCCCAGCGCCGCCCCGGCAGCTCCCGTCGGCTGATTCTCCACCATCGCCCACAGCCTGGGTCGGCGGCCCTGCAGCCCCCAGC
>NW_020689807.1:1739-1904 GCF_002925995.2 Terrapene triunguis
GATTCCTCTCCCGTCGGCCTGTTTGCAAGTCACCTGGGTTAATAAATCTCTATTGATAACGACTCCAGCCTCGTCCCTGGTCCTGACCGGCTGCATGGGAACTGGGGGGGGGGGGCATGGGGCAGGGAATGGGGCTGGGGCCTGTCCCCTCTAGGGGGCGCCGGC
>NW_020689807.1:1914-3108 GCF_002925995.2 Terrapene triunguis
GGGGCAGGGAATGGGGCTGGGGCCTGTCCCCTCTAGGGGGCGCCGGCTCCCACTCAGCCCCAGGGCAGGGACTGGCTGGCTCAGGGGGGTGGGGAATCGGGCAGGGGCCTGTCCCCTCTAGGGGGCGCTGTGACGAAGTGGGACTGTTCTTAATGTTTTCCTCAGTTTCCCCTATGCAGTTCTTAAGTATCTAGGTGGTGGGATAAGGGTGTATGGTTGCTGCAGAGCAAAGGGCCAGGGTACATAAATGCCCCACACTCTGTCTCCTAGCAACTGATGGCCTGGGCCCCTCCTCTGCAAAGGTGCCAGCTGAAGGTGTTGGAGACAAAGGGATCAGGTGACCTCCTGGCCCGGGAAAGAGACAAAGCCCAGAGAAGGAGGGGCTGGACGGGAGTTTGGAGCTAGCTGGGGACTGGAAGGGAGGGCAGACGGGGGTCTGCATCGCTGGGCCCCAGAATGGACCCGGCGGAGGGGTCCCGTTCGCTGGACCTACAAGCTCTGTTTTAGACCGTGTTCCTGTCGTCTAATAAACCTCTGTTTTACTGGCTGGCTGAGAGTCACGTCTGACTGCGGAGTTGGGGGGCAGGACCCTCTGGCTTCCCCAGGACCCCACCGGGGCGGACTCGCTGTGGGAAGCGCACGGAGGGGCAGATGCTGAATGCTCCCAGGAGAAACCCAGGAGGTGAAGCCGTGTGAGCTTCTTGCCCTGAAGACGGTCTGCTCCGAGGGAGAGGAGGCTCCCCAAAGTCCTGACTGGCTTTGTGGGGAGCAGTTCCAGAGCATCGCCTGGGGACCCCGGGACAGGCACAAACCACACGGAGACCCGAGTTAGCAAACACTGTTATTGGAAGGGGGGTGCGGCCAGGGGCACTGCCATGGGGCAGCTCGCAGCGCTGGGAGGGTGCCCGGCCGGGGGCTGCCGGGGGGAAGCTTGCAGCGCTGGAGGCCGGGGCAGGAAAAAGGCGGGGGGCACAAACCACACAGAGACCAGAGTTAGCAAACATTGTTATTGTGGGGGGGCGGGGGGTCCCCGCTATGGGATAAAGGTCTCTCCGTCCCGGCCCCCCAGGTGCTTGCGCAGCCACTCCTGCACCCGGAAGAGGCTGATGTAGAAGTCGCGGGGGACGTGGCCCTTGGGGAGTGGCCCCCTTTTCACCTCCTCGTTCTCCTTCTGCTTCGAGGGGCAGGGGCTGT
>NW_020689808.1:0-1871 GCF_002925995.2 Terrapene triunguis
TTGGCCTGGAGCGGCAAACCGCGGCCAGTGGGAGCCGCGATCGGCCGAACCTGCGGACGCGGCAGGTAATCAAACCGGCCTGGCCAGCCAGGGGCTTTCCCTGAACATGCGGCGGACCGACTTTGAGAACCACTGCTCTAACGGGCTCGCCACCAGGATGGCCAGACATCACCTGGACAAATCCCTGCCTAGAAAAGCAGGACTTGGATGTCATTGGGAGAGACTCATTTTGCTCCAGACTTTCTCTGTTTAATGTAGACACCCACCTTCCAGAACACTGCTAGCCCAATAAACACACAATAATAACACTGCTCTACAGCCAAAATGCTTCTGAAATAAATGTAGGCAAACTTTACTAATTCTGGGTCACTGAGAACGAAAATGATGCTTAAAATTGTTGATTGGCTCTAGTTTTCAAGATATGCTATTGGGTCAGTATATACGACCCTTGACTTGGGAATGGCGGAGGATAAGTGAGTTATAAAGGGAAGGGATCTCAATTTAAACCAGAAATGACTAAAATACATCTTTGACTGGATCTATGAATAAATCTATGACTGGGTTTGGACAGTACTTGCTTTTTAGGCAAAACAATGAATGATGCAATCTGAAGCTGGTATTGCGTCATACATGATATGAATTGCATCATGTTATTCCTAGAAGTCATGGATGATGCAATCATAATGAAGCTTACATCACTCTGCTGAACAAATTGCCCTATATCAGCTCTAGAAATCATACAGTGTCGTGCTCTCTTATTTGTCAGTGTTTGATTTTGCAAAGGGACACATTTCTGTTTAGCCAAAGTGAGCAGAGATGCCTCGTACTTGTGTGAACAGTGCAGATAACTTCTGCTATGTTTGTGGTGAAGTGACTTTTGCATCACAAAAGCGCAGTATAACCACTATGGTTAAGAAAGCCTATCACCTTTATTTTGGCTGAAAAATTGGAGATCAGGACAAGAGGTGGGCCCCACACATATGCTGCAACACTTGTGCAACAAAACTATGACCAACATCAGTGGCAGCTTTGTGGCGATTTGAAGGTTGTTGCTCTCTTGCTTGGTCTGCAGACTGGATACACAAAGTACTGCTGTTTTCTCTGCAAATGGGATAGTCGTGCAAGAGATTCCCACTACATCAAGAAAGATTGGCCACTCCGACAGTCATTGGAGCCTGGGAGGAAAAGTGTTCAGCATCCACCACTTGTTGAATCAAGGAAGATTTTGTTACCACCCTTACACATCAAGCTGGGTCTGATGAAGAACTTTGTCAAGGCCATTGACAAAACACAAGCAGCTTTCAAGTACCTCCGTGGAAAATTTCCAAGGTTAAGTGAAGCTAAGATAAAGGAAGGTGTCTTTGTTGGTCCTCAGATTCATGAACTTCTTCGAGATGATGCATTTGGCCATGCACTGCGTGGCAAGGAAAAGACGGCATGGAAAGCCTTCCAGTTAGTGGCAATAAATTTTCTCAGAAACAACAAGGCAGACAACTACAGGTTGTTGGTGGAAAACCGCCTCAAGGCATACAAAAGCCTTGGTTGCAACATGTCACTAAAGATACATTTTTTGCACTCTCACCTAGATTTTTTTCCACCGAACTGCGGAGCAGTGAGCGACGAGCACGGTGAGCGATTTCACCAGGACATTGCAACAATGGAGAAACGCTATCAGGGCAAATGGAGCCCATCAATGCTTGCAGACTATTGCTGGACAGTGACAAGAGATGCTCCATTTAATGAATACAAGAGACAAGCCAAGAAGCGCCAAGTAGACACAGAATAGGACTAAACTATGTACAGAATATTTTTTTGCCTTTTTTGCCCTTTTGCTGATTTTTAAAGTGTTACATAAACAGGACAGGTGAAAT
>NW_020689809.1:0-1630 GCF_002925995.2 Terrapene triunguis
CCATTCACATGCCAGGGTTGTGGATTCTATATCTCCCGTCCTGTTCTAACCAAATCTTACTGTATTTTGCTCTTTGTTCCATGGGTTTGTTTCTCCTACCACTTATAGCCACAATGCTAGTCACCTCAATTTTGAGGATGATGTCGACAATCATAGTTTGTCCAAATGGGTCTTCACGTAACTCCATAGACCAATTCAGGAAGAACCGTGTTTTACCACTGGCTACAGAGCCATTTGCCTAGCTGTGCTAATTGAGCTGCATGTTTTTTCTGTGCCTGGTGCTGTGCTTCCAGCTGCTCAACGTGACTCTTCCCAAAGTTGTGAACACCAACCATTACAGTGTGGCACCATGCAATGTGATCAATCACCAGTTGCTTAAAGGTTGAGTCCGAAATTTTTGTTTTGCGCAGCTTTTGTTTTGTCTCTCAAGCGTTTCATCTGTGCTCCGTGCTTACAGTTGCTGGAGCTTAATTTGGAATATAAGACTTGTTTTGGTAGATGGATCTCAGGCATTCAAATTATATGGCCAGTCCATCTCAATTGGGCGCAGATCAAATGAGCCTCGATGCCGACTAAGCCAGCTTTCACCAGGACTTCAGTGTGGGAAACCTGGTCCTGCCATTTGATGCCCAGCAATTGTTGTAGGTGTCACAAATGGAAGCAGTCAGGCTTCTGAATGTGTCATTGATAACAGGTCCATGTTTCACACCTTGTAGCCATACAATGTGCTTGGCCTGCAGGAGGTTTGGTCTGCGCTGTAATGATTACTATTTGCACAAGTATTCCTTCCTGTGGGTCCCTTGCAGCACACTTTCTAATGTAATGGACAGATGCCTTAGGACGCTTTTGTATCAGAAATCACATTGTCTAGCGTCAGTTTTGGGCAGTTGTCTTCATTAGCTCAGCTCTGCATAATAAAGGGTGGAGAACATAATATGCGGGGAAGTTGGGCTCTCCTCTGGGAGCCACTACCAGCCCCACGCAGTGTGATGGCTGCTACATGGTGGGACTGTTTGACCTAACCCCTCCTACTTTGAATGAAGTTGAAAACAGCTTCTCATCTTCCCCCATGCTCCAGGTCTAGCTGCTCCAAGAAGAAATCATTTAAGGTGTTGAGAACCTTGTCTCAGTGTGACCTGATGAGTTTACATGCATGCAGCTGATGTCACCAAGGATTAGTTTATTAGATTGCTGTTGGCCAGTGATCTGTTGCTGAGGCATACCCGTGCCTCACCTTTGGCAGCCATACATCTGCATGCAGTACAGAATGTAGAGTATGCAGAACTTTTACTTTCCTTTGTTGTGTAACTACTGCAAAAGGGAGTAAACAATAGCAGGGCAAACTATAAGATCCAGCCCTAAGTAAGTAGGCATCTAGCCCCTTATATTTGGATTCCAGGAATTCAGTATTTCACTTTTTGTTGCTACTGGAGAACATTGCAGCTGATCAGATTTCCCCGGAAGTTTCTGTCTTTCCTTTTGTTATTAGAGTAGTCGTTTGCAGTGTACTGCAAGGCCCTGATTGCCTCCCTTCACTGGTGACTTCTATGGGCCTGAATCTCCTGTCATAAAAGTGTAAAGCAGGCAGGGCCGACTCCAGGCACCAGCGGAGGAAGCACGTGCCTGGGGC
>NW_020689809.1:1640-3354 GCF_002925995.2 Terrapene triunguis
ACAAGGAGTGATAAAATTGTCCCGCTATCTAGAGTGACTCACGACTGTGAGTGCCTACTACAGGGCAGACTGTCAAAAACAGGGCATATACCCCAAACTGATGATGTGTTCTATAACTGGATTTCACCAAACCAGTACCAAATGTGAACTCCTAGATTATAACAGTCTCACCATGGAGTCACAGACAGTCCCCTTAGATTCTCCAGTCTATCTTGGCACCCAGACAAACAGGGCTTAGTGATAAATGATCATTTACACCAAAAAATCACATCACTTTCAGGCTGCTGCACTTACCCCAGATCAATTGGTACCCTAGATCTTACACCAAAGACAATTCCAATGGCCAATCCTGTAATAAACTATCTGAAGATTTATTAACTAGGATAAAGAAATAAGAGAGATTTACAGGTTAAAGCAAGCAAACATATACACACAAATGAGTTATCACCTAAATCCTAAGAGTGACAGAGTTGTGGTGATCTGTCAATTCAAAGTGTTTTTCAGGGCAGCCCCAGGAGGCAGCCCCTGGGGATCTCTAGCTTCAAAGTTCAAACAGCCAAAAAGATGGAAAATTTTCCTGAGGCTTTGTTTTATTTCCTTCATTCAGCTTCTAAACCCACAGGATGAGCTTCCTTGCCCGTAGCATTTCCCAATAGTGATAGGGCCATTTACCAATCCTTAGTACTGCGATATTCCTTGATGACCCATCTGATTTTGACAATCCTTCTGGATAGGCAGGGGTGATAATTACCGGTCCAGAGTTCACAAGTTTAGAGAAAACATTTTCAAAGTTATAAAGTAAAACTTACATATTTTTGTACAGCATGGAATACAGACATTTCAAGTGAGATTAATACACGGAGCAACTTACTTGCATTGCAGAGTCTAAACACTAAATACATTCTTATCAGACTAATACCTGTTTTGAGCAAAACTAACATGCAGGTGAACTGGTCTGGTCTCCAGCTATGAGTTTGTTAGTTCTCAGTTTATACCTGCCTTCTGGGCAAGAGTTGGCAGCTGATCTCCTAGCATCACAAAAATTAGACTTGATTGAAAATAAAATAATGAGCTAAATCCATGGCTTTCAACCTGAGGTCCACGGACCCCTGAAGGCCTGCAGACTATGTTTAATAGGTCCGTGAAAGGTTGTCATTACCACAGAACAGTGGTTTTCAGCAGATTATGCCTAAAATTTCCAAAGGGATCCATACCTCCATTTGAAAATTTTTAGGAGTCTGCAAATGAAAAAAGGTTGAAAACCACTGAGTTAAAGCAAACACGCATTGTAGTATAACCATACACTGCATTGATACTGTGACGTTGTGCAGTCTATATGGTTTTATAAAAACATGATAATAAGTGAATATAATGTAACTGGGATAGTTTTATAAAAATTTGATAAGTGACTATAATGCAAATGGGATATGCTTCGTGCAAAAGGTCTCTTGTAAGGTATCATTACAAAGCTTATAATCTACCGAGTATGATCATCTGATTTGTATAAATGTACCACTCTTGTATCTAAAACTAGAAATATAAAACATAACTCTGAGGGCCTATTGTAATTATGTAAAGTGTGGGCCATTAATGATGGTTTGGAATCTTGATGACTCCCATTAACAAGGACCATTGTCTGCAGATGACTGTGTTTACCTGTGAGTCTTCCTGTATATGTGTGTGCTGGCAAGTGAGTAATGAAGTCTTGCAGTGA
>NW_020689810.1:0-2061 GCF_002925995.2 Terrapene triunguis
GAGGTGAAGGGGGGCAGACAGAGCTAGGTATGCTAACTCTGCACCTCTTGGGGAGACCTGATACCCTGGAAATATTCCCCAGAGGGAACCTTTTGTGCAACAAAGGGATGGGATAAATATTGCCCTTCTGTCTCACCACTGCCAAGGCCTAAGAGTTAAATCCTGCAGACTTTACTCACTTAAAACTCCCAGTGAAACCAACAGAAGTTTTACTCTGAATGAGAACTGCCAGGTTTAGGAGACTAGGATTAAGAAGGTGATTGAGTTGTATCTAAGACTATGAAAAACTCAGCAATTTCCATCCTCAGGGTTTCATAAGGATTACTTTGGTTTCAATTTCTGTGGGGTTCCACCTCATGACACTCACTTTGGGTTTCAGGTTCAACAAATCAAATTAACACAATGCAAGTTACAGTTAAAAACAGCAGAATTTCAGCTGGTTACATGTCAGACACGTGCAACAATAAATCAGTCCAGGTTCATTCAAAATTAGCGATAGATTTGCTTGAAAATTCAAAGACTTGAGTTACCTTTCCATAAACCTGGCTGAGCTTTGAAATTGTGTGGGTGTTTTTAGTTTTCACAGTTGCAGTTGTCATGTGCACACTGCACCCTATACATCAATATTACAAGACAGGGCCTAATTCTCTGCTCTTACACTAGTATCAGTCAGGAGTAGCTCCCTTGGAATCAGTGCAGATACATCAGTGTGAGAAAGACCCAAGTCAGGCTCCCAGTGCTTAAATAACTCTTACTGATAGGAAAATTTTTGTTTGAATCCACTGGGAAATTTAAGTTTACTCGATGGACTGTAATTTTCAAAAATAGAGTGCAAATTTGGCCTGGCCTATGTATATAAAAATGCCAAATCTGGGGAAAGGAAACAAAGTTTTAAAAAGTGAAACCAGTGACACAGATTTAATTTGACTGTAAATGCAACACCATTAAAAAATAAAGTATGCTTTATAAAAGCATGACGACTTCAGTTAAGTCCTTACTTCAACTTTTGTATTCATTTTTCTAAAGAAAATGATTAAGTGTTCAGATTGAACTTGCTTTTTCAACTGCTTTTATGCCTGTGGCATTATATGATCTGGAGTTCCACTTATTGAAGATGCGTGCTCTCAGGAGAATATTCACTCTCAGCTCTATGCAACTCCCACTTGACATTTGTTGAAGAGAAGAAATAAGGCAAGGGACACAATGTGGTTAAGAATCAAAAGGAATAATATTCAACCTTTGAAAAATTCAGAGTTGAAATACAATTACACACAAGGTGCAAGTAAAAGTGTGGTTTGTTTTTCATGTTGTTTCTAGTTTGTGCTCCCTAAGTTACTGTAAGGCTCACAGTTCAGTTTGCAGTTCATATTGTTCTCTGTTCACAAATATACAGTGCTGAGCAGTGGACTCGGGTGAATGCCTATCCTTTTTAAAAAAAACTCTTGGAAAGCTTAAAATACTTTCAAACGTGATTCCAAAAATAATAGTGTGAAACTTTTTATCTGAAGTTTAGAATTTTATTGCACAGTAAGATCCTAAATGCAGGACTTAACAGAACTATTATGATCCTATTAGGGTTAATTTTGGGGGTAGGGTCCAGAAAATAAATACTATTAAGACAGACCACATGAAGTAACAATAATGTATTAACTTATATTTTATTAATGTGTTGCAGCAGCACCCATAATATCCAAACACAGAAACAATATGGATTAAGCATATAGCCACCAATTTCTGTTTACTAATTCCAGAACTACCACCAATTCACTGTGGGAAAATCTCTTATGGTCAGATTTTTAAAGGTATTTAGGCAGTTAAAAGATGCAGAGAGGTGTCTAATGGGATTTTTGAAAAGCAACTATGGCTCTGATCCTCAAACCTAACTCCCTTAGGTGCCTATCTGCATCTTTAGGCACCTAAATAGCTTAACAAATCTGGCCCTTAGTCTCTCTGTTCCCCATCTGTAAAACAGGGATAATATTCCTTAGCTACAGAGGGTCCTGTGGCACCTTTGAGACTAACAGAAGTATTGGGAGCATAAGCTTTCGTGGGTAAGAACCT
>NW_020689810.1:2161-2270 GCF_002925995.2 Terrapene triunguis
AGACTAACAGAAGTATTGGGAGCATAAGCTTTCGTGGGTAAGAACCTCACTTCTTCAGATGCAGGTTCTTACCCACGAAAGCTTATGCTCCCAATACTTCTGTTAGTCT
>NW_020689811.1:0-1458 GCF_002925995.2 Terrapene triunguis
ACAGCCACTTTCCTGGAACTTTGTGAGTTGCTTTTCCCCACCCTGAGGCACAGGAATACCAAGATGAGACCTGCCCTGACGGTTGAGAAGCGAGTGGCGATAGCCCTGTGGAAGCTTGCAACACCTGACTGCTACCGGTAAGTCGGGAATCAATTTGGAGAGGGCAAATCTACTGTGGGGGCTGCTGTGATCCAAGTAGCCAAAGTAATCAGTAACCTTCTGCTAACAAGGGTAGTGACTCTGGGAAATGTGCAGGTCATAGTGGATGGCTTTGCTGCAATTGGGTTCCCTAACTGTAGTGGGGCAATATACAGAATGCATATCCCTATCTTGGTACCGGATCACCTTGCTTATAAAATAGACCTAATGCAGCTAAATTCAACCTAACCTCATAGTGTAGACCAGCCCCTAGTCCCATAAAGCTCTGCTGACTCTCAGGGCTGGGGTTCAGACACTCCAGGGCCATGCATGGGGCTCGGCCCCCTTGACCCTGTGCCCACATGAAATGTTAGTGGTGGGTGGGATGGTGGCATGGGACCCCTGCTTCCTCCCAGAAGAGACAGTGGGTGACTCTCCCCCACCCCTTGGGATCAGCAAGGTGCCCGCAGAGGGCAATCGTGGTCCCCCCAGTCCTTACATTCCTAGCCAGGGTGTATCTGCTTGGGTGAGGGGGTCAGGACTGCTGTGCTCTTCCCCTTCCTCTGCACACTGAGCCCGCTGATGGGGTGGGGTTGCTGGGGTCCTCAGAGAAGTGGGGCTGAGAGTTCAAACCCCATGGAGTTGTGTGGGACAGTTCCCCACTCCCAGAGCCATTGTCTCAGGCTCTCTGCAGACTCAGGCAGTCAATGCTGCAGCTGCTGCACTGGGGGCAGATCTCCCCACTTTCCAAACCTTTGTCCAGGCTGTGGTTGGTGCATCAACTGGGGCTGGCCCCAGTGAGACCCAGGGCACTGGTCTCTGGCAATTCCTATGTTCCTGTGGAAAACAAGGAAAATCTGCTTCAAAAAAATAATTTGACAAACATTTCACCCAGATCTGTGAAAATTCATTAAAAGCTCAAACAAAATGGAATCTTGGATCAGTTCTAAATAAATGAGTCTTTATGAATTGTTCTCCCTGTCTCAGTTAATATCTCTCAGATTAATTGTTTTGGTAAACTGAGGCACAGAGAGTTGAGGTAACATAGTGCATAGTCAGGCTTAGATCACAGGAGCTCCCGGTGTCTTGACCTCCTTTCCCTAGCCACTGCTGACTGCTCTACTTGCTATCATTTGAGGTCGCTATTCTTAAGGGAGTCTTAGGGAGTTAGAAGCCCAAGATGTACATGTGTTACTCCCTTAGGCTCTTTTGCAAATCCCTGCCGTCATTTTCTGGAATTGCAGAGAAGCCCAGGCCTTGGAAGTCAACAAAATAGATGTAGTGCCAGGATTACAAAGGGGTTTAGGCACCTAAAGAAGC
>NW_020689812.1:0-1372 GCF_002925995.2 Terrapene triunguis
GATCAGGAGAAAGATTTACAAAACGCAATGAAAAGGCAGTGGGAGACACACCTAAACCCCTGGGGTAAAGGTGACAGGATTAAGGAAACTGCCCTAGCCCCATTTGCATTGAAGATGAGACAAGGAGGCATCTCCATTAGCATACAGAATGGAGAACAGAGATTTCAAGGCAAGAACTGCATGTAACTCTGGGGCCAGAAAAGCAGGGAAGCACTGCATAATGGGGGATCTCTGCTCCAGATGTTAATGAACCCATGCCTGCACACACCCAGCTCAGTAGTTATCAGACCAATTCTAGTAATCCTTTATTGGTATCCAAAATAGTGAAGCTCCCTAACTGCATTGTCAGCTCCCTCCAAGGAACATTGCCCACAGCCAGAAATGATCAGCTCCCATTGTCTAGCCTGAACAAAACAACTTTGGTATATTCCCTTGAGCCATTGGTTTACACTAAACAAATCTAGTGTTCTCCCTTGAACCATTGTTGTTTCTATACAAAAACCCCTACCCATGCTCAAGTAAGTGTTCTGATGCCTGGATCCAAAATCTGCATCAGTTCCATTGGGACTTCATCTTCTCCTGACTGATCGTGCTGGGGGCTCTGCCTGTTTCCAGCACTCCGGACCCTCAGCTACCACCACCACCTGGTACCCCTGATCGATTCAAGCTTCACGGAGTGGTGAGAATCCATCTCTCTTTCTCAGTATAGCCTTCTGACCCTGAATTGTGTGATCGGTTATCTGACTTTTATAATCAAATTTCCGTTAGCTTTGATATTATAACTATTTTGTTTGTTTGGCTCCCCTATGGTTATTACCTTGCAATAAATAACTTTCATGATTAAGCTGGTTGCTTCCCTCTCTCTCCCCCTCATGGGTGTTTTTGGTTTCCTCATTCGCTCTGCAGCAACGCTCCTCATACCTAAGCTAAAAGATCCCTGCTGTGCCCAAAAATCCTGTGAGGTTTGCTCATCAAGTGGGTTGCTACCAGAACAATTGTAATGTGAAAGTGGGGGTAGGGACGTGCTGAACCTGGGACATATGAGGGTGACAGCTGGGAGGTGCTGTTCGACCCAGCCTGCTGAGTCCAAGGACATATAAGGGGTCAGGTTGGGAGTGCTGATTAACCCGGTCCTCTCAGATGCACTCTGTTAATGTGTATGTGTGTGTGTGTTCGTCTGATTCAGGGGCTGGAAGAACCCAGCCCTGGGGAATCTAGGTCCTGCAGGATAGCTCGATTAGGAGGGAACTTGCAGCAGGGAGAAGTAGAGCTCCGTATGAGAACACAAGTGACACAAGCAGTACATTGATAGAAGTACAGAACCCCCCCACCCCCACCCCAGAAGAGTAACCCTAATAAATGAGCATACCGC
>NW_020689813.1:0-3082 GCF_002925995.2 Terrapene triunguis
TGGATATAATGAGCTAAATTTTCAAAGCAAGCCAGGCAAATTTTCATCTGCAGTTCTGGATGCACAATCATTGTGGAAAGACTATAATTTTAGCATCTAATTTCTTGCTGGGTAGTTGCACATACCACTTGTGCCTGCAAATCATGTAGTTGGGCACTGAAATTCTATTATTTGTGTCAAGAAACCATTCTGCATGCAAAAATTGTAGATGGAAATGAAGAGGTCACGTGAGGGCCTGTGTGCCTACCAAACGCTCAGCTGGAGAGTGCAGGGATTGAAAACCTTTACTGCTTAAAGTTGAAACAGAAAAAGGAGCTCTCACCCTCCAGCAGAAAAGGAGGAGAAACTGTAGGGGAGCACTGTTTACTCAAGCCAGGGAGAGATCTCTCTCTCTCCACTCTTAGCAGAGGAGGAAGAACTGTGTTCTCCCTTTTTTTAACCCCAGATGAGATGAGGAGAAATTTTTGTCTTATCTCAAAAATCTGCAGGAGTTGCCAGGCCTGAAAGAAAGGGTTCTCATCTCTGAATAATTAAAAGTGACTGGTAAAGGTTTAAAAAAAAAAAAAAAGCGGGGGAGGTGTGCCCTGTTTGCTTTTTTATAATGTACAAAGAGAGTTTGAAAGCTTCATTTGTTTATTTTAAGATATTTTTTTCTGCTTGTTTTTTATAGTAGAAATTCGGGTCTCATCTGGCCTGGAAGACTCTATGATGACTGAAGATCTAATGAAATGATGACATCACAAAAGAGTGAAATTGAAGCAATTGAGAGGTAAAAGGATTTTTTTAGTCAGACTGTTTAACACTCTGGCCTGGATCCACAAAAGGACTTAGGCACTGTGACTTCTCATTAGCAAACTAGGGAAATGTGGTCTAAATGAAATTACTATATGGTGGGTGCATAACTGGTTGAAAGACCATACTCATAATGTAGTTATCAATGGTTTGCTGTCAAATTGGGGTGATGTATCTAGTAGGGTCCCAAAGGGGTCTGTCCTGGGTCTGGCATTATTCAATATTTTCATTAATGACTTGGATAACAGAGTGGAGAGTAGGCTTATGAAATCCGCTGATGGTACCAGGCTAGGTGGAGTTGCAAGCACTGTGGAGGACAGGATTAGAATTCAAAACAACCTTAGCAAATTGAAGAATTGGTCTGAAATTAACAAGATGAAATTCAATAAAGATAAGAACAAAGTACTACATTTGGGTAGGAAAATCAAATGCACAGATACAAAATAGGGAATAACTGGCTATACAGTAGTACTGCTGAAAAGGATCTGGAAATTATAGTAGATCACAAATAGAATACTGTATATACTTGATCATAAGCTGGTTCATTTATAGGCCGACCCCCACAAGATGGATAAGTAAAAATGGAAATTTTTTATGACCCATTCATAAGCCGACCCTATAATTCAGGGGTCGGCAAACTTTGGCTCCCGGGCCATCAGGATAAGCTGCTGGTGGGCTGAGATGGTTTGTTTACCTCAAGCGTCCGCAGGCACAGAGGTAAACCTAAGTAAACAAAGTGTCCCGGTGCACCAGTGGCTTACCCTGACGGGCCGGGACAGCAACTGGTGGGGAAATTTGGGGTGGAGGTGGGAGGTGGGGGGAGAAGCTGGGGGTCAGGGGAGTAACCCCTGTGACCACCCCCCCACATGACCCCACCCCTAGCCCAGGACCCCCACACTCTCCCCATCCCATCCCTTCCCACCTTAGCTGAGGGGGGCCAGGTGAGGATGTCTCTGGCCTGGCCGGAGCTGCTCCGGCAGGTTGGGCAGCACGGCCGCAGCCTGCTCCGGTGGGCTGGGCCAGGCGGCATGGCTTGCTCCAGCGGGCCGGCCGGCGCGGCCACAGCCTGCTCTGGGGTGCAGGGCTGAGCGGCACGGCTGCAGCCTGCCAGCCCCGGAGCTGCAGCTGCTTTGGAGGCTGTGAGGAGAGCAGCATGGTCAGCAGCAGAGAGACTCTGGCCCCGCCTCTTCCCTTCTCGCTCTGCTGGCTGTGCTGCCTCTCCTTGCCCCCTCTTGGGGGGGAGGGGCCGTGTCCCACCTCTCCTTCTCTATACCCATTCATAAGCCGACCCCCTTCTCTGATGCTTCCCTTTTTTACTAAAAAAAATTCGGCTTATGAACAAATATATACGGTATGTTTACAAAGTGATGTAGTTGCAAAACAGACTAATATTATTCTGCGATGTATTAACAGGAGTGTCATGTGTAAGACATGGGTGGTAATTGTTCTGCTGTACTGGACACTGGTGAGGGCTCAGCTGGCATATTGTGTCTAGTGAATCCAGAGAAGAGCAACAAAAATGATAAAAGGTTTAGAAAACCTGACCTTTGAGGAAAGGTTAAAAAAACAGAGCATGTTTAGACTTGAGAAACAAAGACTGAGGGGGGAATCTGATAACAGTCTTTATGTTAAGGGCTGTTATAAAGAGGATGGTGATCAATTGTCCACTGAAGGTACCGACAAGAGTTAAGGGCTTAATCTGCAACAAGGGAGATTTAGTTAGACATTAGGAAAAACTTTCTAACTATATAGGCAGTTAAGCTCTGGAATAGGCTTCTAAGGGAAGTTGTGGAATCCATATTAGAGGTTTTTAGAACAGGTTAGACAAACACCTCTCGGGGGATGGTGTAGGTATACTTGGTCCTGCCCCAACGAACTGGATTTGATGACTTCTCAATGTCCTTTTCAGAGCTACATTTCTATGATTCTATAATACACATGCTTTACGGGAACCAGAAGGACCTATGGGGGAAAAAGGGAAGAGCAGATCTCATAGTCCCATTTCTAAGGTGAAAATAGGGTTACCATACGTCCTCTTTTTCCAGGACATGTCCGGCTTTTCGGCACTCAAACCCCCGTCCGGGGGGAATTGCCAAAAAGCCGAATATGTCCGGGAAAATGGCAGCTCTGCTCCTCCCCTGACTCTTGGGCTCTGTTTAAGAGCCGAGCTGCCTGAGCGCTATGGGCTTCAGGCAGCCCCCTTGCCTCCGGACCCCAGCCGCCAGCCGGGCACTTCCCCTCCTGGGCTCCGGCGGCGCAGGGTCCGGAGGCATGGGGGCTGCCCGAAGCC
>NW_020689814.1:0-2353 GCF_002925995.2 Terrapene triunguis
CTAACTTTTCTAAGTGATTTTTAACTTGTTCTTTTTTTATTTTATCTGCTAAACCTACCCCCTTCCCATTAGCATTCACTAGGTTAGGCATTCCTTCAGACTTCTCGGTGAAGACCGAAACAAAGAAGTCATTAAGCATCTCTGCCATTTCCAAGTTTCCTGTTACTGTTTCTCCCTCTTCACTAAGCAGTGGGCCTACCCTGTCTTTGGTCTTCCTCTTGCTTCTAATGTATTGATAAAAAGTCTTCTTGTTCCCCTTTATTCCCGTAGCTAGTTTGAGCTCATTTTGTGCCTTTGCCTTTCTAATCTTGCCCCTGCATTCCTGTGTTGTTTGCCTATATTCATCCTTTGTAATCTGTCCTAGTTTCCATTTTTTATATGACTCCTTTTTATTTTTTAGATCATGCAAGATCTCGTGGTTAAGCCAAGGTGGTCTTTTGCCACATTTTCTATCTTTCCTAACCAGCGGAATAGCTTGCTTTTGGGCCCTTAATAGTGTCCCTTTGAAAAACTGCCAACTCTCCTCAGTTGTTTTTCCCCTCAGTCTTGATTCCCATGGGACCTTACCTATCAGCTCTCTGAGCTTACCAAAATCCGCCTTCCTGAAATCCATTGTCTCTATTTTGCTGTTCTCCCTTCTACCCTTCCTTAGAATTGCAAACTCTATGATTTCATGATCACTTTCACCCAAGCTGCCTTCTACTTTCAAATTCTCAACGAGTTCCTCCCTATTTGTTAAAATCAAGTCTAGAACAGCTTCACCCCTAGTAGCTTTTTCAACCTTCTGAAATAAAAAGTTGTCTGCAATGCAGTCCAAGAATTTGTTGGATAGTCTGTGCCCCGCTGTGTTATTTTCCCAACATATATCCGGATAGTTGAAGTCCCCCATCACCACCAAATCTTGGGCTTTGGATGATTTTGTTAGTTGTTTAAAAAAAGCCTCATCCACCTCTTCCACCTGGTTAGGTGGCCTGTAGTAGACTCCTAGCATGACATCACCCTTGTTTTTTACCCCTTTTAGCCTAACCCAGAGACTCTCAACACTTCCGTCTCCTATGTCCATCTCTACCTCAGTCCAAGTGTGTACATTTTTAATATATAAGGCAACACCTCCTCCCTTTTTCCCCTGTCTATCCTTCCTGAGCAAGCTGTACCCATCCACACCAACATTCCAATCATGTGTATTATCCCACCAAGTTTCAGTGATGCCAACAATGTCATAGTTGTATTTATTTATTAGCACTTCCAGTTCTTCCTGCTTATTACCCATACTTCTCGCATTTGTATATAGGCATCTAAGATACTGGTTTGATCTTTCCTCCCGGTTTTGTCCTGACCCTCCTTTCTCTCTGCCAATATAGCCCACACTCCCTCTCGTCTCCGACCCATCTCCCAGGTCTCCATGTTCCCCACTTACCTGCGGGCTTTGCTCACCTGTCCCCGTCGAACCTAGTTTAAAGCCCTCCTCACTAGGTTAGCCAGTCTGTGTCCAAATAGGGTCTTTCCCCTCCTCGAAAGGTGAACACCATCTCTGCCTAGCAGTCCTTCCTCAAATAGCATCCCGTGGTCTAGGAAGCCAAAGCCCTCCTGGCGACACCATCTTCGCAGCCAGGCATTCACCTCCATGATGCATCTGTCTCTGCCCGGGCCCCTACCTTTGACAGGAAGAATCGAAGAGAATACCACCTGCGCTCCAAACTCCTTCACCCGTACTCCCAGAGCCCTGTAGTCACTCTTGATCCGCTCAGTGTCACACCGCGCAGTATCATTTGTGCCCACATGGATGAGTAGCATGGGGTAGTAGTCAGAGGGCTGGATAATCCTCGACAATGCCTCCGTAACGTCTCGGATACGGGCTCCCGGCAGGCAGCATACCTCCCGAGATGAAATGTCAGGGCGACAGATGGGCGCCTCCGTCCCCCTCAGCAGAGAGTCTCCGACCACCACTACCCTACGTTTCCTATTCGCAGTGGTGGCAGCAGACCTCCCAGCCTTAGGGGTACGAGGCTTCTCCTCCTTTACTGTAGGGGGTGATGCCTTCTTTCCTGTATCAAGAAGAGCATAACGGTTACCTATTACCACAGCGGGAGGGTTCGGAGCAGGGGTGGAGCACTGCCTGCTGCCAGAAGTAACCAGCTGCCAGTGTCCACCCTGAGCCATCTCCTCCTCCACCAGTGGTGTATCAGCAGTCCTGTGTCCTGGGACAGCTACCTCAGCTGTCTCCACATGGACACTGTCCAGGAATTGCTCGTGGATTCGGATGCTTCTCAACCTAGCCACCTCCTCCTGTAGCTCTCCCACCTGCTGCCTGAGAGATTCCACCAGCAGGCACCTTTCACATTGGATGGTCCCC
>NW_020689815.1:0-3091 GCF_002925995.2 Terrapene triunguis
GAAAAGAAATGGTGTAACCACTATCGCCACCCTCCTATTAACCACATTTCCTGGCTTCCAACATTTTTCTTGTCCTTCTACAGGTCTTGATTTTTGTTAAGTGAAAGTAAGAGTTGTACCCTGAACTTCAACTCCAAGGCTTATGTTGGCTCGTGGTGTCAAAATCTTGCTGCTTTCAAGTAAAGGGACATAGAAACAATGTTTTCAATAGTGTTACAAGACTTCAGAGAACAAAATCTTTTCTAAGGGACTTGGTTGTTTTAGTACAATTCTGCAGCAGGAGGAATTTTATTTATTTAGCGACCAACCTTTACAGAGGTTCTTCATTGCAGGTGGACACTGAATAATTTAAAATCTCCCAAAGGGCAAAGTGTAATGTTTCCTATTCTATTTCTCTTCCATTTGAAGTGTCAGAATTGCTTAAGGTCTCGGGGAAAGCAATGAGCACAGGGCCAGATTCTGCTCTGTTACACAAATGCAAGTTAGTAGTAACTCCAATGAAGTCAGTGGTGTTACACTGGTCGTAAGCCATTGTGTATGAAAAGAGAATCAGGTCCATATTTTTGAAGTCACTTACAAACCTGAAGAAAACTTTGTCTGAGAGCTGCTTTCAATTTCAAGGGAAGTTTTTATAGAATGTTCAAAGCTGATTTTGAATGGAAACCAAACTGCTTCCCAAAACAAGCCCGGCTGCAAACAGCTGACAATGTAAGCGAGCATGAAAAGAGGCTGAGGAAAATAACATGCAAAAGGGATGAAGGCAAACAAGAAGAAATACACAGAATTAGGTTATGGGGTTTCTTGGGTGTCAGAGTGTGCATCATGTTAGTCTCTAACTTTGCTTGATTGGAATTTTTTCATATAATTACCTTTTTTTCAATATAATTCAAAAGAAATTAGAACATTATTTCTTGTTGGATTGCAGGAGAAGATGACTTTGGAAGAGGAATTTGAAGGAGGAAAGGAAGGCTGCAAGGCAAACAGAATCACACAGGCCATTCTAAGCATAAGTGGCAGCATGGGAGAAACCATGAGGGATGTTACTAAGAGAGGAGAAAAAAAGGGGCCATGAAGGAAGGGTTATCTTCTCTTCTTTTGAAAGAGTTCCATCAGATCTTTGTTCTTTAACTTCCACCTGGAAAGCCATCAGACCAACCATAGTGACGCTGGTATAATGGCTCATAAATAAAATGGCACCTCCAATAGGGCAGCAGACCATGGCCCAGTTGGCTACAGTTGTGGGCCAAAGATATAGTAAAGGTCTGTGATTGTAAAGTAAGAGGGCTACCATCTGAGCCGTACTGGCTAATCTGCGTGGATGGACAAGCCATTCTTAAAAAAACATTAAGATATCATTTGCATTACGGCAGCACCTACAGGCCGCACTCAGGATCAGGCCCCCACTGTGCTAGGCCTTGTAAATATAGAGAGTAAGAAACCTGAAGAGTTTAAAGTCTAAATAGACAAGACAAAGGGTGGAAGGATTACTTCTAAAAGTTTACAAAATACTATGGGAGCAATGGTTCTACCAGGCAAACTCTTTCACAATCCATTCTGAATATGGAAACAACTTTCTCATCTCCCCTGCGGAGGATAACTCAAGACTTGTCTACAAAGGGAAGTGAGTGCACAACAAGGTAGGGAGCAAATTTACAGCACACTGCTACTCTGCAAGAATTCCCCATGTGGACACTCTTACTGCTCGATAAAAGTGCCGTTGTGTGCTTTAGCTTAATACACTTTAAAGTGTACTAAAATTAACTGCCCAAGGACACTTTTAGGGTATGTCTACACTACGAGGTTAATTCGATTTTACTTAAATCGAATATGTGGAATCGATATTGCAAAGTCGAACGTGTGTGTCCACACTAAGGACACACTAAGGACAGTAATTCGACTTTGTGAGTCCACACTAACGGGCGAGCGTCGATATTGGAAGCGGTGCACTGTGGGCAGCTATCCCACAGTTCCCGCAGTCCATCGGAATTCTGGATCGAGCCGCCAATGCCTTCTGGGTAAAAAAAATTTGTCGTCATCCGTCCGTCACTAACGCCCTCCCTCCCTCCATGAAAGCGCCGGCGGGAAATCAGTTCGCGCACTTTTCTGGTCAGTGACAGCGCGGACGCCACAGCACTGCGATCATGGATCACGCTGCGACCATCGCTGCACTTGTGGCCGTTCTCAACACCTCGCAGCTTATCATACACCTTTCCCTGAGGCAGATGCAGAGAAATCGGGCGAGGAGGCTACGGCACCGCCGTGAGAGCCTGAAGTCGGAGAGTGGCACAGAGCTGTCAGAAACCACGAGCCCCAGCGCCCAGGACATGACGTTGGCAATGGGGCATGTGGATTTTGTTGAACGGCGATTCTGGGCCCGGGAAACAAGCACGGACTGGTGGGACCGTATAGTGCTTCAGGTCTGGGATGAATCCCAGTGGCTGCGAAACTTTCGCATGCGGAAGGGGACTTTCCTCGAACTTTGTGAGTTGCTGTCCCCTGCCCTGAAGCGCAAGGACACCCGCATGCGAGCAGCCCTCACTGTCCAGAAGCGAGTGGCCATAGCCCTCTGGAAGCTTGCAACGCCGGACAGCTACCGGTCAGTCGCGAACCACTTTGGTGTGGGCAAATCTACCGTGGGGGTTGTTGTCATGCAAGTAGCCAAGGCAATCGTGAAGGTACTGCTCCCAAAGGTAGTGACCCTGGGAAACGCGCAGGTCATCATAGATGGCTTTGCCGCGATGGGATTCCCAAACTGCGGTGGGGCTATCGATGGGACTCACATCCCTATCCTGGGACCGGACCACCAGGCCAGCCAGTACATCAATAGAAAGGGCTACTTTTCAATGGTGCTGCAAGCACTGGTGGACCATCGGGGACGGTTTACAAACATCTACGTCGGATGGCCGGGCAAGGTTCATGACGCTCGCGTGTTCAGGAACTCTGGTCTGTTTAGACGGCTGCAGGAAGGTATTTACTTCCCAGACCACAAAATAACTCTTGGGGATGTGGAGATGCCTACAGTCATCCTCGGGGACCCAGCCTACCCGCTAATGCCCTGGCTCATGAAGCCCTATACTGGCGCCCTGGACAC
>NW_020689816.1:0-307 GCF_002925995.2 Terrapene triunguis
CCCCCCCCCCCGGTACCTGCGCGGCTTCAGGGGGCTGCTCGGCCGCCTGCACCTCCATGGGCTCGTCCGGTGCTGGCTGCAGAGAGGGGGAGGGTCAGAGGGGACACGGGGGGCTGCCCTGCCCCCCCACCCCCCCGCACCCTCCGGCCGGGCCGTACCTGGGGGGTCTCGCCCAGGTGGCGCACGTAGGGCAGCACCTGCTCCTCCGTGACGGGCATGTGCTCCAGGACCACCTGCAGCCGCAGCCCCATCATGGCCGTCAGCCAGCTCACCAGCGAGGGGTTCACGTCCGCCGAGAGCCGCCGCT
>NW_020689816.1:317-2138 GCF_002925995.2 Terrapene triunguis
AGCCAGCTCACCAGCGAGGGGTTCACGTCCGCCGAGAGCCGCCGCTGAGGGACGGGGGTCAGCGGCGCCCCCGGACCCTCCCGCGGCACCACCCCCCCCAGACCTCCCCAGTCCCGCGCCAATGCAGCTACACGATCCTGGCGGGGCCCCTCGGGGCTGTGGGGACAGGGAGGGTCCCTGGTGGGGCCCCTGGGTCTATGCGGGGGTCCCCCCGGACAGGGTGGGGGCCCGAGGGCCCCGGGGGGGCACTCACGATGCGGTCGTTGATGACGGCGGTCAGGGCGCCCCGCTCCCCCCGCAGGCAGTACAGGTTCAACGCCAGGCACTCGAACAGCCCCTGGTTACACAGCTCCAGCAGCCGGCGCTCCGGGGGGGGGGGGGGGGGGGGGGGGGGGAGGAAAGGAGTGAGTGGTGGGCCAGGGCCCCCCCCCCAAACTCCCTCCCTCAGCAACCTCCCCCCACCTCACAGGGATCCCCCACAGCCCCCCCAGAACCCTCACAGACGACCTCCCCCTGGGACTCCCCCCCCCAGAACCCCCACCCCGCAGCTCCCCCACAGCCCCCCTCCCAGCCGACCCCCCCAGGACCCCAACCTCCCAGAGATCTCCCAGAACCCTCCCAGCCAAGCTCCCCCCTGGGACTCCCCCCCTAGAACCCCCACCCCGTGGGGATCCCCCACATCCCCCCTCCCAGCCGACCCCCCCCCCCAGGACCCCAACCTCCCAGAGATCTCCCACAGCCCCCCCAGAACCCTCCCAGCTGAGCTCCCCCTGGGACTCCCACCCCCCCAGAACCCCGCCTGCAGGGATCCCCCACAGCCCCCCCCCCAGAACCCCTCCTCACCGGCGCAGCGCAGGATGTGGGTGGCGATGCGGCTGAAATGCTCCTGCAGGAACTCCAGGTTGGTCCGGGTGATGTCAACCCCGTCCTGCACCCGCACTGAGGCCTGGGGGGGGAGGGGGGCAGCCATGAGACATCGGGGACCCCCCCAGGCACACCCGATGCCCCCACCCCCGGGAAGCCCCTCACACACCACCATTACAGGGGGGGCTGTTCCCTCCTGCCCCCCACTGTACTCGGGCCACCTCTGAACAGAACTGGGGGAGAGCCGAGGGGGGGCTGAGGGGAGAGCGGGGCCCCCCCCAGCCAGGGGGGTGTTTAGGGGAGAGCGGGGCCCCCCCAGCCCAGGGGGGACACTTACGAAGCTCTCGCGGATGTATTCCTGCAGGCCGGTGATCAGGCTGTGGGTGGCCACCTGGGGGAGGAACCACAGGTTAGTGGGGGGGGGGGGGGGGAGGGGGGGCGAGAGTGAGGGGCACCAGCAGAAGAGCCGGGAGCCACAAGGAGCAGTGATGGGGGTTTCAGGGGATTTCGGGGGCTCGGAGGGATCAGGGGCCCCTCACCCGCCCGTTGTGGTCCGAGGGCTCCCGTCCCCCCACGTACTCCTGGTGGAAGCAGCGAGCGGGAGATTCGGGGATGATGGGCTCGGGGGATTTGGGGGGCCGGGTTGGGGGATTCGGGGGGCTCAGGGCGGTTCAGGGATGATGGGGTCGGGGGGTTCGGGGGGCTCAGGGCGGTTCGGGGATGATGGGCTCGGGGGATTCGGGGGGACGGGTCGGGGGATTCTGGGGGTTCAGGGCGGTTCGGGGATGATGGGCTCAGGGGATTCTGGGGCCGGATCGGGGGATTCGGGGGGCTCAGGGCGGTTCGGGGGTGATGGGGTCGGGGGATTCGGGGGGCTCAGGGCGGTTCGGGGATGATGGGCTCAGGGGATTCTGGGGCCGGATCGGGGGATTCGGGGGGCTCAGGGCGGTTCGGGGG
>NW_020689817.1:0-2653 GCF_002925995.2 Terrapene triunguis
GTGTCAGATATGCTGAACATTTGTATACCCCTTCATGCTTCGGCCACCCTTCCAGAGGATATGCATCAATGCTGATGATGCACATTTAAAAAAAAAAAAAGCATTAATTAAATTTGTTACTGAACTCCCTGGGGAAGAATTGTATGTCTCCAACTCTATTTTACCTGCATTCTGCCATATATTTCATGTTATAGCAATCTCTGATGATGACTCAGCACATATTCATTTTAAGAACACTTTCGCTTCAGATTTGACAGAACGCAAAGAAGGTACCAATGTGAGATTTCTAAAGATAGCTATAACACTCTACCCAAGGTTTAAGAATCTGAAGTGTCTTCCAAAATCTGAGAGGGATGAGGTGTGGAGCATGCTTTCAGAAGTCTTAAAAGAGCAACACTCCAATGCGGAAACTACACCAAAAAAGAAAATCAACCTTCTGTTGGTAGCATCTGACTCAGATGATGAAAAAGAACATGCGTCGGTCCACAGTGCTTTGGATTGTTATTGAGCAGAACCCATCATCAGCATGGATACGTGTCCTCTGGAATGGTGGTTGAAGCATGAAGGGGCATACAAAAGTTTAGCATCTGGTACATAAATATCTTGTGACGCCAGCTACAACCCTGTCACCTGGAAGTGAGAACAGGTGTGAACAAGAAGCGGGCAGCATTATCTCCTGCAAATGTAAACAAACTTGGTTGTCTGAGTGATTGGCTGAACGAGAAGTAGGACTGAGTGGACTTGTAGGCTCTAAAGCTTTGCATTGTTTTTGAGTGCAGTTTATTTTTTTGTACATAATTCTACATTTGTAAGTTCAACTTTCAAGATAGATTCACTACAGTACTTGTATTAGATGAATTGAAAAATACTATTTTTTACAGTGCAAATATTTGTAATAAAAGTGTACACTTCACACTTTGTATTCTGTTTATAATTGAAATCAATATATTTGAAAATGTAGAAAACATCCAAAAATATTTAAATAAATGGTATTCTATTATTGACAGTGCGATTAATTGTGATTCATTTTTTAAATAGCGATTAATTTTTTTAATTGTTTGACAGTGCTAATTATAATATCCCCATAGAGACCTCAGCCACAATTGTGCTAGGTGCTATACATATATCTTGCCCTAAAGACCTTGTAATCGAAATAAATAAGAGAGACAAAAAGTGGGAGAGGAAACAGCGGTTAAGTGACTTGCTCAGCTCACACAGCAGGTCAGTGGCAAAGTTAGGAATAGAATCCAGGTCCCCTCATTCTATACTACCAGTTAGACCAGTAGTCCCCAAACTGTGGGAGGAACCAGCCCTTCTGGGCAGCGGAGAGGGAGCACCATGCCTCCAGACCAGCTCTGCCCCGGCCTTGCTCCCCCTTCAACCCCCAGACCTGCTCTGCCTCCAGGCCCAGCTCTGTCCTCATTCCTTCTCCACCCCCCACCCTCTGGCTCTAACCCCAGCTCCTCCCACATCCCCAGTTCTGTCCCCTGCTCTGCCTTCAGCACAAGTTCTGCTGAGGAGGAAGCGTTGACTGTGTAGTGATGGGGGGTGGGCAGATTCTATTAATGGTAAGGGGGGGGCACAACTGAAAAAGTTTGAGCACCACTGAGTTAGGCCCTGCTGTCTCCCAATCAAAGTAGGTGTGATACATAAAAAAAACATGGGCCAGATCCTCAGCTGGTCTGAATCACCCTAAGTCCACTGACTTTGATAGTCACACCGATGGATGCGTCTTTCTCTTTTCACTGAAAATCAACTGTCAGTAGAATATAAGACCCCCCCCCCCCCCCAAAAAAAAACTGCTCAACTCCTGGCTCTGCCACAGGCCCTGCCCCCACTCCACCCACTCTTGCCCCCTCCCCTAAGCCTGCCATGCCCTCGCTCCTCCCCCTCTTCCCCAGAGCCTCCTGCACACCATGAAACAGCTGATTGGGAGGTTTGGGGAGGAAGGAGGAGGCGCTGATTGGCAGGGCTGCCGGTGGGCAGGAGGTGCTGCAAGATGGGGAGCTGGTGTGGGGCTGCTGACGTATTACTGTCGCTCTTTGGTAAATTCTGGATCCTTCTCAGGCTCAGGTTGGCCACCCCTGCTGTAGGAGGTGAAAACCCCTGCAACATCACACCCCGACACGAGAGGGTGCAATAGTGGTGAGTACGCTACACAACCTGTCGATATTCCAAGTATGAGCGTGTGATGCTGGGCTCCACTGGGGTCCCAAGTATGGCTCCTTCTCAATGTGACTAAAATATACCCATGGGCTCTGCCTTGGCTCTCCCATGAGAATGGGGGGAGGAGGGGAGTGGTGGTATCATCCGCACGCCACCCACCAACACGTGGCGCTGACATGTTGCAGTAAACTGCACAGACTTGTGACCTTCCCTCTCCCTTATGCATGAAAAACCAAATCCTTAACCATGTTAACATTTCAATTACTGTGACAGGCCTCTGAGTGAGCACCTCAGATGAATAAACCAGTTCCTGACTCTCAGCTATTGTTCCTGCCTTGCTGAAGGCTAATCTCTGCTGTGGCTCTTTTCGAATGGCAATTTCAAGGTTTTTCTCCACAATCATAACAGTCAGAGACTTGCTTTTTTTTTTCTTCTCTTTTTAATGAAAGATGAGATTCTGGAGAACTAGATAGTACACACACACACA
>NW_020689818.1:0-2310 GCF_002925995.2 Terrapene triunguis
AAAACATTCTGAAAGTTTGTTTTTACTGGTTGTACCTTAAAAATGCAGGAGGTGGGGTTGGGGTGGAAACTTCCTGTGAATGGGAGGTCGAGGGATAAGAGGGGGAAAAGAGAAGAGATCCTGAGACTCTGTTGGCGAAAGTGAGGTAGCTAGCTTATGACTAGGAAAGGGTGTCCTAGTCGTTCCCCACTGGAGTTCCTTGGGTGATGACTCCCTCCTTCCCCCTCCACCCCCACACACAAACACACTGCCACGTTGCAGCAGGCACACATGCTCCTGGCCATCCCTTGGGTCAGGTGTCTCCACCAGGACCTGTAGTGTCGTCTGAAATGCGAGAGGCCACAGTCCTAGCCGCTTCCCAGCAAGTGGCCTTGTGTCATGCATCATAATGGCCGCTTCCCCTTCTTTCCCGGTGACTGTATGTTACATAACTGGGTCCTGCTCTAGCCTCAGAGAGATTGTGGGAGCGGAAACCATTTGGGGTAGGGGACAAATAGACCCTCTCCCTGCAGTATTTTCCTTTTTTGGGGGGGGGGGGTGCTAGCCTCATCTTCCCCTGCTTAAATGTATGCATTGAAAAGGCTAACATTGTAAAACATGATTTTCTCTGTATAAAGCAAAGCTTAACAGTTCTGTGGAACTCCTCATTTGAGCTTAATTATTTTCACTGGAAATTAGACTTCCCAAAGAGGGGGAGGCATGGGTAGAGCATGGAAAAATTATGACTTTTTAAGAGAGTATGGGGAGCTGTGTCCCAATATATCAATTCAACAGGTATTCCCCCTAAAGCAGGGAGGGAGTGGATCACACCCAGGGTTGCCAGTTTTGGTTGGATGTATTCCTGGAGATTTCATCACATGACTATCTTTAATTAAAGATTAATCTTTAGTTCCTGGAGCCTCAAGGCCAATCTTGGAGCGTTGGCAACCCTAATCTCCCCCATCCCCATTTACACACTTAAAATCCTTTGAGGCCTCCAGGAATCTTGGCAGCACTAGTAATCCCAATTTCCATCTCTTAATATGAGAGGCAAGTTTATGCCTGGCTCCTCTATGGCTGATGTAGAGGAAGAATGATCTTGCTGATCCCTCTCTCCCCAGGTTAGTGCAGTTACACAGGGATAGGCATAATTTAATTTAGTAATATTTTGAAAGAATTTCATCTAAGCAATTAGCCATGCTGTACTGTACTCATCCATTTTTTCCAGCTATTTTTTTTCCTTGGAAGTATCTCTCACTTTTTTTAATTAAGCCTGTTTCCCCCCTACACCTTCTTTTCCCCCCCCCCCCCCCCAATCCTCCTGTTCCAAGGTGAGCTGTGCCTTTGATCCACCCTTTCCAAGTGGTAGGCCTGTGCCTTCACTTCACTCCTCAGGGTGGAATTTCACAATCCACTCCAATTTTAGACTGGATTCCCAAGTCACAGCACCCCAAGTCACCATGCGTGATTCCTCAGCAGGGCCAACTTGATATTGGGACTTGTGAGATCAGTTTGAAACTGCAGTGACTGTTTTGAGCAAGCTATTATCTGAGTGTTATTTAGTTCGCCATAGGAATATAACAAATAGAATGGAAAAGGTTAAAATAACATACTTTATAGGTCTTGACTAAATCTTACCCATTCCTTGCAGGCAGGGCCGGCTCCAGGCACCAGCCCACCAAGCTTGTGCTTGGGGCGGCACCTGGAGGGGGGCGGCACTGCGCTCCAGCCGCCGGGGAGAGTGGGGCCATGGCCTGGCTCGCCGCCCTCCCCCCTGGCGCCCTCTCGCCGCCCTGCCCCCGGCGCTCTGGCCGCCGGGGGGAGAGCGGAGCCCCTGCTGGGGCTCGCCGCCCTGCCCCCGGTGCTCTGGCCGCCGAGGGGAGAGCCGAGCCGAGCCCCAGCCGGGGCTCGCCGCCCTCCTCCCAGGGCTCCGGTCGTCCTCCTCCCCGGCGCCCTCCCCCCGGCCGCTGGGGGGAGAGCGGAGCCCCCGCTGGGGCTTGCCGCCCTCCCCCCAGGGCTCCGGCCGCCCTCCCCCGGAGCTGTGGGGGGGAGGAGGGCGGCCGTTGGCTTTTTTGCCTGGGGCGGCAAAAAAGCCAGAGCCGGCCCTGCTTGCAGGAGTCTTCACTTGTCACAACAGTCTCTCCTCCATGTCAGTGCAGTTCATTCACTGTATTGTCCTTCTGAGAACCATCAACATTACATTAAAATCATTGCCTGCCACCTTGGGGATGTGTAAAACTTACCAGAATTAAATTAACTCTTTGCTACAAGGAAGGCAAACAGTATGATAGTAATTCTTTGACAGAAATACATATACTATTTAAAAAAAAA
>NW_020689819.1:0-3060 GCF_002925995.2 Terrapene triunguis
TCAAAGGATCAGCCCCCCTGAGTAATTTGCAGACATGAAGGAAAGCAACTCAAGCTGATGTTCAGGGGCATTCATCAAGGAAAAGGATCAGGCCCTTGTAGTGAGGCCTGGAGGACATTTTCCAAGAGGAAATTAATTGATGAAATCTGGCACATTCCAAAACAAACAAATTGCACAAAAGAAAATGCTTCACAAGTATCTTTAAGGCAGATTCTCTTCCTTCTTCTCTTCCTGCCTTGAAAACTCTTACCCCACCAAAATTCCACATCATTTATCGTCCACCTTCCCCTCCTCACAAAAACTTCAGTCTTTCATTCCCCTTTCCCCCAAATCCCACCACTACACCTTTCAGCTCTCAAACATCACTCACTTTCTCTCTTCCCCAAGAAAGATTTTGTCTGTCTCGCCTCCCAGATATCACACCCACACACACATTGTAATGTTTCCTTTTTGCTGACTCTTTCATATATATTTGCAAATAAAGCAACAAGCATTTTTTAAAAATATATATATATAAATGTATTGCTAACAGTAGACATAATTCCCAGATAACTGTGAATTGCCATGAAGAAAATATTGCAGGTTTAACAGCACAGCTTCCGAACTCCTCGTTCACCATCAATGACGTTGAGAAAGTTTCCTTGCTAAAACTCCTAAACGGATCCCTCACAAAGCTTCCCATTTAAAAACAGCAAGATTTTCTGCTTCAGCTCTGCTTAGGAAGTCTGTCTACACAAATATTAAAAATCATGCCTTTCTCACAAGGGCCTGTGTGAGCTGCTGCAATATTATGACATAAGATCAGTGAGCTCCTTTTTTTGAGTCTGATTTCTTTCTTTTTTCCTTGTTGACATTTCTGTCATCTGCAGGCTAGTTATTTTGGAGCGGGTTGGTCATTTGGGAGTCTGGGACGATAAATATGTCTGAAATGAAATCCGATGGTTCTAGGCCGACGTGTCTAACTTCAGTAACCATTCAAGCAAAGGATCTAGGGTAGAAACAGCTGAGTGCTCTGAGATGGGCTTTTCATCCAGTTTTGCCCAAGTGAGACTGAGTCTGTACCATGTGTAAGAGTAAGTATAAAGTTATTTGTATGACAGGATGTAACGTTAGCATGGGACTGATTATGCTAATATTATGTCAGTGCAAACTAGAGGTCTTAGGGTATGTCTACACTACGAGAGTAGTTCGATTTTAGTTAAATCGAATATGTGCAATCGATATTAGAAAGTCGAACGTGTGTGTCTACACTAAGGACAGTAATTCGACTTTGTCAGTCCACACTACCAGGGAAAGCGTCGACATTGGAAGCAGTGCACTGTGGGCAGCTATCCCACAGTTCCCGCAGTCCCCGCTGCCCATTGGAATTCTGGGTCGAGCCCCCAATGCCTTCTGGGTAAAAAAATGTGGCGAGGGTGCTTTTGGGTAACTGTCGTCATCCGTCAGTCACTACCGCCCTGCCTCCCTCCCTGAAAGCGCCGGCGGGAAATCAGTTCGCGCACTTTTTGATCAGTGACAGCGCGGACGCCACAGCACTGCGATCATGGATCCCGCTGCGACCATCGCTGCAGTTGTGGCCGTTCTCAACACCTCGCAGCTTATCATACACCTTTCCCTGAGGCAGATGCAGAGAAATCAGGCGAGGAGGCTACGGCACCGCCGTGAGGGCCTGAAGTCGGAGAGTAGCACAGAGCTGTCAGAAACCACGAGCCCCAGCGCCCAGGACATCACGGTGGCAATGGGGCATGTGGATTTTGTTGAACGGCGATTCTGGGCCCGGGAAACAAGCACGGACTGGTGGGACCGCATAGTGCTTCAGGTCTGGGATGAATCCCAGTGGCTGCGAAACTTTCGCATGCGGAAGGGGACTTTCCTGGAACTTTGTGACTTGCTGTCCCCTGCCCTGAAGCGCAAGGACACCCGCATGCGAGCAGCCCTGACTGTCCAGAAGCGAGTGGCCATAGCCCTCTGGAAGCTTGCAACGCCGGACAGCTACCGGTCAGTCGCGAACCACTTTGGCGTGGGCAAATCTACCGTGGGGGTTGTTGTCATGCAAGTAGCCAAGGCAATCGTCAAGGTACTGCTGTCAAAGGTAGTGACTCTGGGAAACGCGCAGGCCATCATAGATGGCTTCGCCGCGATGGGATTCCCAAACTGCGGTGGGGCTATAGATGGGACTCACATCCCTATCCTGGGACCGGGCCACCAGGCCAGCCAGTACATCAATAGAAAGGGCTACTTTTCAATGGTGCTGCAAGCACTGGTGGACCATCGGGGACGGTTTACAAACATCTACGTCGGATGGCCGGGCAAGGTTCATGACGCTCGCGTGTTCAGGAACTCTGGTCTGTTTAGACGGCTGCAGGAAGGTATTTACTTCCCGGACCACAAGATAACTGTTGGGGATGTGGAGATGCCTACAGTGATCCTCGGGGACCCAGCCTACCCGCTAATGCCCTGGCTCATGAAGCCCTATACTGGCGCCCTGGACACAGAAAAAGAACTCTTCAACTACCGGCTGAGCAAGTGCAGAATGGTGGTGGAGTGTGCTTTTGGCCGTCTCAAAGGGAGATGGAGAAGCTTACTCACTCGCTGTGATCTCAGCGAAACCAATATCCCCATCGTTATTGCAGCTTGCTGTGTGCTCCACAATCTGTGTGAGAGCAAGGGGGAGACCTTTATGGCGGGGTGGGAGCTAGAGGCAAATAGCCTGGCTGCTGATTACGTCCAGCCAGACAGCCGGGCCATTAGAAGATCCCAGCGGGACGCCCTGTGCATCCGGGAGGCTTTGAAAGCTAGGTTCCTGAGTGAGCAGGGCAACCAGTGACTTTTCAGTTTGTGGACAGAAAAGCTGAACCTGCCCCCGTTTCTTTACCCAGTCCATTTTGACTATCCTCTCCAGTTACATACAACCTTCACCCCCTTCCCCTTCCCAAAAAATAAAATCATTTCGATTTTTTAATGAACACCGTTGTCTGTATTGCTGTTTTCGCGGGAATATTTTAAACCGGGGACGCAGACTGTGGCGGGGGGCGGGTTTAGTGTTCTGATGCAAATGAT
>NW_020689820.1:0-2524 GCF_002925995.2 Terrapene triunguis
CGCCTTTAAGACCATGACTTGGTCTCCTACTTTGAAGGACCGTTCTCTGGAATGTTTATCATACCAGGCCTTCTTTAGCAAGGGCTAAAGAGTGTCGGAGGGTGCTTTGTAGGTTGCTTACAAAGTCTAGAATGTTAGTTCCTGGAGAAGGCGTAAACCCCTCCCATTGCTGCTTCACCAACTGTAATGGCCCCTTAACCTCGCGGCCATACACAAGTTCAAATGGTGAAAACCCTAAACTGGGATGTGGTACAGCCCTGTAGGCAAAAAGCAACTGCTGCAACACTAGGTCCCAATCATTGGAGTGTTCATTTACGAATTTACGTATCATGGCCCCCAAAGTTCCATTAAACCTCTCCACCAGACCATTGGTTTGATGGTGATGAGGGGTGGCAACCAAGTTATTCACCCCATGAGCTTCCCACAGGTTTTTCATGTTCCCTGCCAGGAAATTAGTTCCCGAATCTGTAAGGATGTCGGTGGGCCAACCTACCCTGGCAAAAATGTCTGCTAATGCCTGGCACACACTTTTAGCCTTGGTGTTGCTTAAGGGTACAGCTTCCGGCCATCGGGTAGCAAAATCCATGAAAGTCAGTATGTACTGCTTTCCTCTGGGTGTCTTCTTTGGAAAAGGACCCAGAATATCCACAGCTACTCGCTGAAATGGGACCTCAATTATGGGTAGTGGCTGGAGAGGGGCTTTAACCTGGTCTTGGGGCTTTCCCACTCGTTGGCACACCTCACAAGACCGGACATAATTAGCAACGTCCTTGCCCATTCCCTCCCAGTGGAAGGACTTCCCCAACCGGTCTTTGGTTCTGTTCACCCCAGAATGGCCACTGGGATGATCATGGGCTAAGCTCAAGAGCTTTACCCGATACTTAGTGGGAACCACCAACTGTCTTTGAGGATGCCAGTCTTCCTGGTGCCCACCAGAAAGAGTCTCCTTGTATAAAAGTCGTTTTTCTACAACAAACCGGGATCGGTTAGAAGAGCTGAGAGGCGGTGGGGTGCTCCGCGTCGCCGCCCAAGCTTTCTGAAGGCTGTCATCTGCTTCCTGCTCGGCCTGGAACTGTTCCCTTGATGCTGGAGACATCAGTTCCTCCTTGGACTGTGGACTGGGGCTTGGTCCCTCTGGAAGCGATGCAGGTGCTGGGGCTGTTTCCATTGACTGTGAACCGCTGTTCGCTGGTGCACTAGGTGGTATTTCAGGCTCTGGCTGAGCCTCTTGGGTAGGGTTATCTGCTGCTTCCGCCAGTTCAGGCTCGCTGGTGCCCTCTGGCATTGGAGTTGTAGACGGGTTTGCAAGCGCTGGACTCAGTGCTGGCAATGGTTCTGGTGCTGGTTGCGTTGCCAGTTCCGGTTCTGGGACTGGCTTTGACTGGGTCTCTGGGATTGGGTCCACTACGGCTGTTGCAGTCGTTGGCAGGGGATCCGGTTCCACCACCTGGGTTTGGGTCTCCGGTAACACAGACGGGGCCCTGGTGGACGGCTCAGGAACAGGGATGGGGGCGAAAGCTTGCTTAGCCTGGCTGCGGGTGACTATTCCCACCCTCTTGGCTAGCTTCACATGGTTGGCCAAGTCTTCCCCCAGCAGCATGGGGATGGGATAATTGTCATAGACTGCAAAAGTCCACATTCCTGCCCAGCCCTTGTACTGGACATGCAACTGGGATGTAGGCAAGGTTACAGACTGTGACACGAAGGGTTGAATTGTCACTGTAGCCTCCGGGTTGATGAGTTTGGGGTCCACTAGGGATTGGTGGATAGTTGACACTTGTGCCCCAGTATCCCTCCAAGCGATAACCTTCTTTCCGCCCACTCTCAAGGTTTCCCTTCGCTCCGAGGGTATGAGAGAGGCATCTGGGTCTGGGGATCTTTGGTGTGACTGGGGTGTAATGAACTGTAATCGGTTGGGGTTCTTGGGGCAGTGAGCCTTTATATGCCCCAGTTCATTACATTTAAAACATCGCCCTGCTAAGGTATCACCGGGGCGATGTTGGTTGGTGGAGACTGGTGGGGTGGGGTGAGAAGGCGTCTGGGGTTTCCCTTGGGATGTGGGTGGGGCCTTGGGTTGTCCCCGGTGGTAAGGTTTTGTTTCGGCTTGCCCCTTCTGATATTCGCTCCAACTGCTACTAGCTTTTTTCTTTTCTGTCACCTCCACCCATTTGGCTCCAATCTCCCCCGCCTCGGTTACAGTTTTGGGTTTCCCATCTAGGATGTACCTTTCTATTTCCTCAGGAACACCCTCTAAAAACTGCTCCATTTGCAATAGGAAGGGCAACTCTTCCGTAGATTTAACATTTGCTCCTGATATCCAGGCATCCCAATTTTTCCCAATGTGGTAGGCATGTCGGGTAAATGACACATCGGGTTTCCACCTTAGGACTCTGAACCGCCGACGGGCATGCTCAGGTGTTAGCCCCATTCTGATTCTGGCCTTGTTTTTAAAAAGTTCATAACTGTTCATGTGTTCCTTAGGCATTTCAGCCGCCACCTCTGCTAAGGGTCCACTGAGCTGCGG
>NW_020689821.1:0-2157 GCF_002925995.2 Terrapene triunguis
GTCCCATCGTGACCCTTACCCTCTCATGGAACTTTGCATCCCCACACCTCCCCCCCTTTTTCTTAAATAAGGAACTATTCAGAAACATAATATTACATAAATACCCACGAAAACCATCGGGGTGTAAATAAGGATAGCCAATAAGACATATTCTAAAGGGATTCGATGGGGTGGCCATGGACAAATAAAAAGGGCTTCTTGGCCAATCTGGTTCGCCCAAGTGACCCAAACATTTTATCGTGGATTAACAAAAGATACAGAACTTGGATATACAAAGACCCCTGCTCCTATAATGAGGAGTCCGAACAAATAGAAGTACAGCATTATCAGGTGTTTAGGCTGTGACAAACAACAAGTGCAGGTCCGGTGCCGCGGGGTCATCGTCCGGTTCCTGCGTGGCGGCGTCGGGCTCTTCAGCAATTTGTGTCTTGAGCCACGGCCGGACCCACTTCACTGGAACCCACCAGGGATTCATTTGTGGAACCTCCTTGAACGCAGCCAACGCCAGTCCCTGTGACTGTAAGATGCGCGGGTCGAGGCGCGCCTGGAGTTGTGGCTTCACATAGACCCCTTTCTTCATAAGAGCCATCTCGACGCGCTTCGCCCAATTATCCTTCCACAACAATCGCTGTGTTGGCGTTAAAAGCATGTCAGCAAATTTCACAGAGTCATAAGGGCACATGGCCTGCCCAACAAATATCTGCTCGATCAAGGACTGCACATATGGGTTATGCATGCCATATTTTTGGGCCTCCCGTACAAGCTTCCAATTTAAGGGAGCCCATTGCCGTCTGGCGGGGTTCTGTGGATCCGGTGTCACTACTGGATAAGCCTCGGGCGCAAATTCCCCCTCTATATGGGCTTCCCTAATAAGTCCGTGCCAACGCCTTACAGGGTCCGGGGGGCCCGAGCCGCCCGGGATATTGTTTGAAGCATGTCGCAGGGTGGAAACATCGGATGAGTATGCCGGAGGCTTTGGGGCAAACGGGTTGGTGACATCCAGTGGTCGGTGCGTGGACATGTTATCCTGTCCGGTGCACCCAATCGCGCAGCCCCATAAACCACAACGAGGACAGGGGGTAGCTACACCATCCGCCAAAGGGATCTTATCCGGCGGTTTTTTCCTATATGTCCTTTCCAAGCTAGATAAGCCCGGCTCCGCCATTCTTTCCAACCTATTCTGCAACTGCTCACCCTGCCCCGGGAACTCCGCCCGGAACCCTAGGGTACAAGCATCATTGGTGACAGGAAAGCCGGGCTGGTTCAGGGCTCGCAATGTGTGGAACTGCGGGGGATGGCTCTCACCGGCCAGATGGGACAACTGATTCAGCATGTCCTGTAGCTGAAGGCCCTGTTTGTACATTTCCGCCCGAAATTCTTGTAACTCATCCCCTTCTGGGCTCGAGACCTCCATTCTATCCGCGGGGTCGTCTGGTAACGGGACGGTACTAGGATCAACTTCGGGTGCACTGGGGATGAGTGGTATGATAGTGTCCTCACCCCCAAAGAACTCACGGGCTCCCACCGGCAACACACAAGGCGGCTCCTCTTTTGGCCGAAAGAGGTCATTAATGGCCAACTGGACCTTGGCTTCTGCCGCAAGCGTCTCTATTAGTTTCTTAGATTTGCACCATATTTGGCTCAATGACACGGCCTCCTTGTTGCCGTGAGAGACCGACTCCCAGAGGTCAGAGCCTAGACTCTCCCAGACTGCCTTATCAAAGACAGTATTCGGTGTAACAGAAAACCCGCGTCTTTGTCCCCATTTCAGCAAACGGGACAACGCGTCAGAGGGAAGCTTCTCTCCCTGCTTTTTAGCGATGCGTAATAAAAAATCATGCACCGTCTTCTCCTCTGCAGACAAAGCAGAGCCCATTTTATGGAATGCAGCCGCTCACCTGTGAGCTCACGAACGTCTCTCTCGGACGACCAGGAGCCGGTATCCTCCGGTACCTCCTGCCGCGGCTGCCACCGTCTCTCTCGGACGACCAGGAGCCAGTATCCTCCGGTACCTCCTGCCACCTCCGCCTTTTTTTGCACGCTTCAGTCGGCTGCCTCGATGTCCAAGCTGAATCACGTCGGGGTCACCATTTGTGGGGTTCCATGCGGAATCACGTCGGGGTCACCATTTGTGGGGTCCCAGGCGGAGGGAATAAG
>NW_020689822.1:0-4397 GCF_002925995.2 Terrapene triunguis
CCTCACTGGCCCCTGTGCACCGCCCAGTCCTGGCACATCGCCCGGCATCTCACCGGCCCCGGCACCTCCCCAGCCCCGGCACACTGCCTGGCACGTCACCGGCCCCGGCACAGCACCCAGCCCTGGCACACTGCCTGGCACCTCACTGGCCCCTGTGCAGCGCCCAGTCCTGGCACATCACCTAGCACCTCACCAGCCCCGGCACCTCCCCGGCCCCGGCACAAAACCCGGCACCTCACCAGCCCCTGTGCACCGCCCAGTCCTGGCACATTGCCCGGGACCTCACCAGCCCCGGCACACCGCCCAGCTCCAGCACACAACCCGGCACCCCACCGGCCCTGGCACACCGCCCGGCCCCAGCACACAACCCGGCACCTCACTGGCCCCGGCACCTCACCAGCCCCGGCACACTGCCTGGCACCTCACTGGCCACGGCACACTGCCCGGCCCCGGCACAGCACCCGGCACCTCACCGGCTCCGGCACACAGCCTGGCCCCAGCACACTGCCTGGCACCTCACCAGCCCCGGCACACCGCCCGGCCCCGGCTCACCGCCTGGCACCTCACCAGCCCCGGCACATCGCCCAGCCCCAGCACACAACCCAGCACTTCACCGGCCCCGGCACACTGCCCAGCCCCTGGCCAGCCCTGGGACGTCCGTGCGGCAGGGACGTGGGGGGGAATTGGGAGGGGGGCAGGGACTGGACCAGCCCGTGGTCCAGCCCCGGCCCCTGCCTGCTCATCCTCCCCTTCCCCCCATGCTCCCCGCGCCTCACCATCTCGCCCCCCCCAGATCAACATGCTGCTGCACTTCAAGCAAGGGGCGGACGAGGAGGAGTGCCCGGTGCCCGAGGACATCCGCGACGAGCTGCTGGATTTCCACACCGACCTGCTGAGCCACTGCGGTGAGGGGCCCCCGCCCCGTCCCCCTGGGTCTCCCCCCCCCCCCCCCCCCCGCCCAGGGCCCCGTCCCACTGGGTGTCCTGTCCTCCCCACCCCCACTGCCCAGGGCCCCGTCCCGCTGGGTGTCCTGTCCTCCCCACCCCCAGTGCCCAGGGCCCCATCCCACCAGGTGTCCCCTGTCACGGCGTCCCTGGGCGATGCTCTGGAACTGCTCCCCACAAAGCCAGTCAGGACTCTGGGGAGCCTCCTCTCCCTCGGAGCAGACTGTCTTCAGGGCACGAAGCTCACACGGCTTCACCTTCCTGGGTCTGACCTTGGAGCATTCAGCATCTGCCCCTCCGTGTGCTTCCCACAGCGAGTCCGCCCAGGCGGGGTCCTGGGGAAGCCAGAGGATCCTGCACCCCCACTTCGCAGTCAGACGTGACTCTCAGCCAGCCAGTAAAACAGAGGTTTATTAGATGACAGGAACACGGTCTAAAACAGAACTTGTAGGTACAGAGAACGGGACCCCTCAGCCGGGTCCATTCTGGGGGGCAGCAAGCCAGACACCCACATCTGCCCTCACTCCTAGTCCCCAGCCAGCCCCAAACTGAAACCCCCTCCAGCCCCTCCTTCTCTGTTTTGTTCCTTTCCTGGGCCAGGAGGTCACCTGATCTCTTTGTTCTCCAACACCTTCAGCGGGCACCTTGCAGGGGGGGAAGGGCCCCGGCCATCAGGTGCCAGAAGACAGAGTGTCGGCCATTTATGCACACTGGCCCTTTGCTCTGCAACAGTCTCACCCCCTAGAGACTTAAGAAATGCATAGGGGAAACTGAGGCACCCACACAGTATTCAGAGGAAACATTAAGAACAGTCCCACTTCGTCACACACCCCCACCCCCAGTGCCCAGGGCCCCGTCCCGCCTGGTGTCCCCCCACCCCCAGGGCCCAGGGCCCCATCCTGCCACGTGTCCCCCAGGGCCCAGAGTCCCCTCCCGCCATGTGTCCCCCCCACCCCCGGGGCCCATTCGTGCCGTGTCCCCCCAGGCATCGAGGCCGAGGGGGGGGAGGAGGAGGAGGAGGAGGACACGTCCTTGCGACACCGGCTCAGGACCCTGGTGCAGAAGGTGCTGAGCTTCCGGAAGAAGAAGAAGGAGCAGGAGGAGGAGCTGCCCCCCGAGGAGGAGCCGGCGCCCAGTGAGCCGGGCGGGAGCTGGGGGGCTGGCTGGGGGAGGGGTGGTGGCCGGGGGGCTGGCTGGGATGGGGAACCGGGGGGCTGGCTGGGGGAAAGCTGGGGGGCTGTCTGGGGAGGGGCGGTAGCTGGGGGGCTGGCTGGGACGGGGAACCGGGGGCCTGGTACCTATGGCATCCCTTCTGTGGGTGGTGCCAGGCGTGCACTGCCCCCCATGCAGGGGTGTCACGCTGGCGGGAAGGGACCCCCAGTGATCTCCAAGCCTCTTGTTTTAGGCCCCCCATTGCAGAGGGCCCCTGAGCTGTGGGTCCCAGGGTGCCCCAGTCTTGGTGTGCAGGCGCCATGGTGCTGCTGCTGTCCCCGGCACTGCCCCATGTGCCCCAGCTACCCGGCACTGCCGCCCCCCCCCCCCCGGGGCCTGGCGCTGCCCCCCGCCCCCCCCGTGACCTGGCGCTGCCCCCTGCCCCCCCCAGGCACGCTGCAGGAGCTGATCTCCCACACCATGGTGCACTGGGCGCAGGAGTCCTTCATCCAGAGCCCGGCGCTGGTGCGTGTCATGTTCAGCCTGCTGCACCGGCAGTACGACGCCATCGGGGAGCTGCTCCGCGCCCTGCCCCGGGCCTACACCATCAACGCCGTCTCCGTGGGCGACGCCATGAGCCTGCTCGAGAGCCTGGGCCAGATCCGCTCCCTGCTCATCGTGCAGATGGGCCCGGAGGAGGAGACCCTCATGATCCAGAGCATCGGGTATTCCCCTCGCCGCCTGCCCCCCCCCCCGCCATGGGGTCCCCTCGCTGCCCACGCCCCGCACCCCCGATCCACAGCCCCCTGCTCTCCCAGCGCTGGGCTCCCCATCCCCATCTCTGCCATAGGGTCTGCCCCACACTTCCCTGCTCCAGGTCGTGAGAGGCCAGTGGAGGACCCCCCACACACACACACACTCCCTTCACCGGCGACTCAGCCCCCAGCGTGGCTAAAGCCCAGCCCGGTGCCGCCTGCTCCGCAGGGTCCATATCCCCCCGTCCCCTTCTCCCTCTGCAGAAACATCATGAACAACAAAGTCTTCTACCAGCACCCCAACCTGATGCGAGCGCTGGGCATGCACGAGACGGTCATGGAGGTGATGGTCAACGTGCTGGGAGGGGGCGAGTCCAAGGTGAGTGGAGGGTTCACGCAGCCTGACGTCACGCCAGGTCCTCGCGGGACCCCCTGGATAACCCAGGCCAGAGTCCTGCCCCCAAACAATTCCTAGAGCAGATCCTTTCAGAGAACAGCCAGCCCTGGCCTTGGGGTCCCCCTGCTCTGCTGGTGCCCCACACCCCACTGGCCGAGCCCTGGGGTCCCCAGGCTCTGCCGGTGCCCCGCGCCCTGCACCCCCCAGCCCTGGGGCCCCCTGCCTCACTGCTGGCGCCCCATGCCCCCTGGCCCTGGGGTCCCCCTGCTCTGCCGGTGCCCCATGCCCTGCATCCCCTGGCCCTGGGGTCCCCTCACCACTGGCATCCCCTGGTCCTGGGGTCCCCCTGCCTTGCTGTCAGCACCCCCACCCCCGATCCACAGCCCCCTGCTTTCCCAGCCCTGGGCTCCCCACCCCCAGCTCTGCCATAGGGCCTGCCCCACACCTCCCTGCTCCCTCTGAGCAGTGTCCGATTGTGTGGGGGGGAGGGAAGTGTGTGTCGGGGTTGGATGTCCCCTTGAATGCCTAGGCCGTGTGGGGCGTAGCTCAGAAACCGCTGAGCCGAGCATGGCAAAAAACTGAGACCCGGAGCAGAAAACCCCCAGCCCGAAAGAAATGCAACGAATGGGCGTTATTCCACCACCCTAGCTGCAGGACACTGACTGCACACAATGCACCAAGTTGTATTCAGTAACCAAAGACACCCCCCTCTGGGGCGGGGCGCGGGGGCTGTTTATACAGGGCCCCCTCGCTTGGTGCTGAGATGCAGCCGCCTCTGGGGCGGGACGCGGGGGCTGTTTATACAGGGCCCACTCACTTGGTGCTGATGCAGCCGCCTCTGGGGCGGGGCGCGGGGGCTGTTTATACAGGGCCCCCTCACTTGGTGCTGAGATGGAGCCGTCTCTGGGGCGGGGCGCGGGGGCTGTTTATTCAGGGCCCCCTCACTTGGTGCTGAGATGGAGCCGCCTCTGGGGCGGGACGCGGGGGCTGTTTATACAGGGCCCCCTCACTTGGTGCTGATGCAGCCGCCTCTGGGGCGGGGCGCGGGGGAGGAGGTTCAGAGGGAGGAGGCTCTTGTGCCCCCATTGTGGGGGGTGGCAGGGTGGCTCGGGCCAGAGGGGGCAGGGAGGAGAGAGACCCCCCCCCCCC
>NW_020689823.1:0-14575 GCF_002925995.2 Terrapene triunguis
AATCAAACTTAAAGAGCTCAGAGGACCCCCCTCTGTCTTAGGTTCAAAGTACAGCAAACAAAGATACACACTCTGGTAAAAAGGTACATTTACAAGTTGAGAAAACAAAGTAAATCTAAGACGCCTTGCTGTCTTTTTACTTACTAGTTTGAAATAGGAGAGACTTGTTTAGAAAGATGGGGAGAACCTGGATTGATGTCTGGTCCCTCTCAGTCCCTTTTTTTTTTTTTTTTTTTTTTTTTTTTTTTTTTTTCAGAAGAGACCGATCTCTAAGATTTGAAAGTATCTTGTCCCCTTATTGGTCCTTCGGGTCAGGTGTCAGCCAGGTTACCCGAGCTTCTTAACCCTTTACAGGTAAAAGGATTTGGAGTCTCTGGCCAGGAGGGATTCCATAGCACTGCACACAGGAGAGCTGCCACCCTTCCCTTTATAGTTATGACAAAGTAAGTTACTGATTATCACATGATGTATGTGCTTAGTCCTAGGTAGGGCGTGTTTCTGAGGCCTGGTCTACACTAGGCTTTTATGTCAAATTTAGCGCCGTTACATCGAATTAACCCTGCACCCATCCACACCACGAAGCTATTTAGTTCGACATAGAGCTCTCTTAAATTCGACTTCTGTACTCCTCCCCAACGAGAGGAGTAGCGCTAAATTCGAAATGGCCATATCGAATTAGGCTAGGTGTGGATGGAAATCGACGCTAATAGCTCCGGGAGCTATCCCACAGTGCACCACTCTGTTGACGCTCTGGACAGCAGTCCGAGCTCGGATGCTCTGACCAGCCACACAGGAAAAGCCCCGGGAAAATTTGAATTCCTTTTCCTGTCTGGGCAGTTTGAATCTCAGTTCCTGTTTGGACATCGTGGCGAGCTCAGCAGCAGTGGCAACGATGCAGAGCTCTCCAGCAGAGATGGCCGTGCAATCTAATAGAAAGAGGGCCCCAGCATGGACTGATCGGGAAGTCTTGGATCTCATCGCTGTGTGGGGCGATGAGTCCGTGCTTTCAGAGCTGCGCTCCAAAAGAAGGAATGCTAAGATCTACGAGAAGATCTCTAAAGCCATGGCAGAGAGAGGATACAGCCGGGATGCAACGCAGTGCCACGTGAAAATCAAGGAGCTGAGACAAGGCTACCAAAAAACCAAAGAGGCAAATGGACGCTCCGGATCCCAGCCCCACACATCCCATTTCTACGAGG
Source organism: Terrapene triunguis (assembly GCF_002925995.2). NCBI lineage: Eukaryota > Metazoa > Chordata > Testudines > Emydidae > Terrapene > Terrapene triunguis. The sequence goes on from NW_020689823.1 coordinate 1,200, forward strand.
CACTGCATTCCATGCTAGGTGCGGCCGCCACCACTACCCCACCAGTGACCGTGGACTCTGAGGATGGGATATTGTCCGCGGCCGGTTCCTCGTCGGACATGTTAGTGGACGGGGAAGATGAAGAAGGAGATGAGGAGGACGATGCAGTCGACAGCGCTGGCACCGCTGATTTCCCCGACAGCCAGGAGCTCTTCATCACCCTTACCGAGATCCCCTACCAACCGTCCCCATCCCTTACCCCGGACACAGAATCAGGGGAAGGATCAAGCAGTAAGTGCTTTAAACATCTAAACATTTATTTTTAAGAGAACTGAATTATTTACAATATTAACAATGGCTTATTTCCTAAAGTGCTTTAAACATGTAAACATTTATCTGCAACAAAACTGGAATATTTACAATATCAACAAAGGGTTTCTCATGATTTCTCTGCCTTGGGCTCTTCACTATTTAGTCCCAACTATTTAAAAAAATTTTTACAATGTCCGGGTATTCATGAGTATGCAGCCCAAGACGCTCCACTCTTTAGTCCCAGTGCACCTACGCGAAAATCCGGTCAATATGGCCGGGGATAGACGCGAAATCCTCATAGGAGAACTCCTCGTAGGTCTCATGGAGGTACAGTTCCAGCCTGTTCATCAGGTTCCTGGGTAGGGCGATCTTATTGGGCCCTCCGTGGTAGCACACGTTTCCCCGCCACGACACAATCAAGTATTCAGGGATCATCGCACGGCACAGCATAGCGGCATACGGCCCTGGTTTTTGCATGCTTTCCCTCAGCATGCGTTCCTTCTCGCTGTCCGAGATCCTCATGAGGGTGATGTCGCTCATGATGCCCTGCTTTGAATTAGGGAGGGGAATGTTAGTATTGGGACTGCTTTACAGCCACGCGGTGGAGGGAGAGGGGCAGCATACAGGGATCTTTCCCTGGGACAGCCGCAAGGGGGTGGGACAGGGGCCGAGTTCATGCTTGCCTGATTGCTGGCATTGAGACTGGCATTGCTTTCAATGACAGGACAGGAGGCCAGTGCTCCTATTAAAGTTTTAAGCAGCCACAAGTCTAGGGCTTACCATGATTGCCTGCTACAGAAGTTCAGGTGTCCTGCCACGCTTCTCAGATCACTGCAAGACCACTGCAAAGACCACTGCAAGACCCCAGGCACTGAAGGCGAGGGCCGAAAATTCGACCTTGTCCTGAGTGCGCATGTGAGAGGTGGAGTGCATGGTCTTGTTCACAGAGAAAGACTAGGTTCTTTGTACACAACTTCATTTATCTGTCTCAGGAATTCACTCCCTTTTTCCCATTCCCACAGACACATCTGCGACTGTCTCCCAACCCAGCCTGTCAGCACACTCCCAGAGGCTAGCGCAGATTAGGCGGAAGAAGAAGAAGACGCGTGAAGACATGTTCTCAGAACTAATGGGCTGCTCCCGAGCCCAGGCAACCCAGCAGACACAGTGGAGGGAGAACTTGTCACAAATGCACCGAGCAGTCATGGAACGGGAGGAGAGGTGGCGTCAGGAGGACCAGCAGGCTACTGAAAAGCTGGTTGGACTAATGAGGGAGCAAACGGACACACTCCGGCGCCTTGCGGATGTTCTGCAAGACCGGAGGCAGGAGGACAGAGCCCCGCTGCAGTCTATCTCTAACCGCCCTCCCCCGCCACCAAGTCCCACACCCCGCTCACCCAAAGTACAAAGAAGGAGGGGCGGCAAGGGCCGTTAAAACTTTCAGTCAACCCCTGCAGACTGCTCTAGCACTAGAAGGCTCTCATTCCCCAAAATTTGAAAAGTCCTTTCCTACCCACCTCACAGAAGCCCCCGTGCAAGTTTCACCCCCCATGTTTCATGTGTGGTTCATAATAAAATATTCGTTTCTGTTAATTACTGTTTCCATGACTTTCTTTTGGAGGAGAGTCTGTCTGAAGTGGGGGAAGGGGCTTGGTAATTGGACAGAACAGTCACCTTTAGCAGGGTACAGAGGCGGGGTCAGGTCCAGCATCAGGACACATACACAGTGCAGTCACTAGTGACCCTGGTCAGTCTGGGAGGTGGTTTTCATCTCCTGGGGGGGAGGGGAGGGTTGCTCTGTGACTTTGTGGCGGGGGAGGGCAGTTACAGATCTTATGCTGCGGTCCTTATCCTGGATCACAGAGCCACACAGCAGGGGATCTGTAACCCTCCTCCCCCAGGCAGAAACTCACATAGCTGACACATACACGCAGTTCCGCCCAGGAGTGCTGGCAGGCTCCGTTGAAACAACCAGTGCACCACTGCGGAGCCTGTCATTCCTGGAGTTTAGAAGCATCATTTGCATCAGAACACTAAACCTGCCCCCCGCCACAGTCTGCGTCCCCGGTTTAAAACATTCCCGCGAAAACAGTAATAAAGACAACGGTGTTCATTGACAAAATAGAACTGATTTTATTTTTTGGGAAGGGGGTATGTAACTGGAGGTTCAGCTTCTGTGTCCACAAACTTAACAGTCACTGGTTACCCTGCTCAGTCTGGAACCTTGCTTTCAAAGCCTCCCGGATGCACAGCGCGTCCCGCTGGGATCTTCTAATCGCCCGGCTGTCTGGCTGGGCGTAATCAGCAGCCAGGCTATTTGCCTCAACCTCCCACCCCGCCATAAAGGTCTCCCCCTTGCTCTCACAGAGATTGTGGAGCACACAGCAAGCTGCTATAACAATGGGAATATTGGTTTCGCTGAGATCACAGCGAGTCAGTAAACTTCTCCATCTCCCTTTGAGACGGCCAAAAGCACACTCCACCACCATTCTGCACTTGCTCAGACGGTAGTTGAAGAGTTCTTTTTCTGTGTCCAGGGCGCCAGTATAGGGCTTCATGAGCCAGGGCATTAGCGGGTAGGCTGGGTCCCCGAGGATCACTGTAGGCATCTCCACATCCCCAAGAGTTATTTTGTGGTCCGGGAAGTAAATACCTTCCTGCAGCCGTCTAAACAGACCAGAGTTCCTGAACACGCGAGCGTCATGAACCTTGCCCGGCCATCCGACGTTGATGTTGGTAAAACGTCCCCTATGGTCCACCAGTGCTTGCAGCACCATTGAAAAGTAGCCCTTTCTGTTAATGTACTGGCTGGCCTGGTGGTCCGGTCCCAGGATAGGGATGTGAGTCCCATCTATAGCCCCACCGCAGTTTGGGAATCCCATCGCGGCGAAGCCATCTATGATGACCTGCGCGTTTCCCAGGGTCACTACCTTTGAGAGCAGTACCTTAACGATTGCGTTGGCTACTTGCATCACAACAACCCCCACGGTAGATTTGCCCACACCAAAGTGGTTCGCGACTGACCGGTAGCTGTCTGGCGTTGCAAGCTTCCAGAGGGCTATGGCCACTCGCTTCTGGACAGTCAGGGCTGCTCGCATCCGGGTGTCATTGCGCTTCAGGGCAGGGGACAGCAACTCACAAAGTTCAAGGAAAGTCCCCTTCTGCATGCGAAAGTTTCGCAGCCACTGGGATTCGTCCCAGACCTGCAGCACTATGCGGTCCCACCAGTCCGTGCTTGTTTCCCGGGCCCAGAATCGCCATTCCACAATATCCACATGACCCATTGCCACCGTGATGTCCTGGGCGCTGGGTCTCATGGTTTCTGACAGCTCTGTGCTACTCTCCGACTTCAGGCCCTCACGGCGGTGCCGTAGCCTCCTCGCCCGATTTCTCTGCATCTGCCTCAGGGAAAGGTGTATGATAAGCTGCGAGGTGTTGAGAACGGCCACAACTGCAGCGATGGTCGCAGCGAGCTCCATGATCGCAGTGCTGTGGCGTCCGCGCTGTCACTGACCAGAAAAGTGCGCGAACTGATTTCCCACCGGCGCTTTCAGGGAGGGAGGGAGGGCGGTAGTGACGGACGGATGACGACACTGACCCAAAAGCACCCTCGACACATTTTTTTACCCAGAAGGCATTGGCGGCTCGACCCATAATTCCAATGGGCAGCGGGGACTGCGGGAACTGTGGGATAGCTGCCCACAGTGCACCGCTTCCAATGTCGACGCTTGCCCCGTTAGTGTGGACTCACAAAGTCGAATTACTGTCCTTAGTGTGGACACACACGTTCGACTTTGCAATATCGATTCCACATATTCGATTTAAGTAAAATCGAACTACTCTCGTAGTGTAGACATACCCTGAGAAATCTTGAGGAAAGAGGGTATCATCATGCTATGGATCTGAAGTTCATTTTTCATGAATTGTTTGTAAACAGCAGTTAGAAAAGGTGTGCAAGCATGATGAATGAACATTTGCATTCTAATTCACCTAAATGTTCATGAAGCATTTTTCCCCCCCCATGCACCCAGCCCTAGCCTCCAACAAATTAAATTGCCATCTATAAAACGTTGAACCCTAACTTCTTAATTAGGGCAACATTCCCACTGAAATGAAAGTATTTTGGTGACTTCAGTGGGATTTTTGCCTGAGTAAGGACTTACATATTTGACCATAGGGATTGGAGAGGGCTCTTGCATTTGAAATGTGGACGTCTCCATAACAATTCCCATTCTGGAATCTGATGCCTTGAATGTGAATCTTTTGTTTAAAATGTATTTTTCAGGAAAAGGATTCTTCTGCCTGCACCCCTGTTCCCAGCATTTGTGGTTAGGGATGGGGGGGGGCGGGGGGAAGGGAGGGATGCTGAAATAATGCTGAAACAACTTGATGCTGAAACAATGAATTCTCTGGTCTATAGGGTTCAGTTAATTCATTATTTTTGTTACTTGGCGGGCTGAAGAACCAAAGACTGAAGAAGGCGTACTAAAGTCAGGAGGATTAAGGCAGGGGTTGACAAACTTTCAGAAGTGGTGTGCCAAGTCTTCATTTATTCACTCTAATTTAAGGTTTCACATGCCAGTAATACATTTTAACATTTTTAGAAGGTCTCTTTCTATAAGTCTATAATATATAACTAAACTATTGTGGTATTATGAAAAGTAAATAAGGTTTTTTAAATATTTAAGAAGCTTAATTTAAAATTAAATTAAAATGTAGAGCCCCCCTGGACCGATGGCCAGGACCCGGGCAGTGTGAGTGCCACTGAAAATCAGCTCGTGTGCCGCCTTTGGCACACGTGCCATAGGTTGCCTACTCCTGGATTAAGGTAAACTTGTATTTCAGGGTGAAGAAGACTGGCATCTAGCTGCACTATGCCTGACTGAATACTATGTGAGCTGTCACTTTAATAGCCACAGAAATTAACTTCAAAATTTAACAGAGAAAAAGAGATTGTTTGGTTGTGGGGGAGGGAATAGTAGTGGTTTAATGAGGTTAGTATTTTCTTAAGAGTATTAAGAGACCAGGGAATGTATTGTTGTAACGTTACTGTAAAAACATAAACTAAAGTGGGCTATTTCTAATTTACCAATGGGTGGCCCTGTTTTTATCAGTTTATAGTAGTGTGTGTTTTTGTCTTCACAGAACACTCTTCTTTTGTCATTCAGCTACATAATCACCTCCTTTTGTAAGATAATCACAGGTAATTAACTTTGTAACTGTTCTTGTCCTGTAGACTAGCAATTGCCTGTCTGTGATTCACATATCTCTGTGGTTTCTTAGATAAAGGAAGATACCATCTATACATAGCTTAAAGTCCTGGATAACTGATTAATCACCGATTGTTTTACATGTATCAATATATTTATCAGAGACAAGGTGGGTGAGATAATATCATTTATTGGACCAAGTTCTGTTGGTGAAAGAGACAAACTAAAACTCTTCTCGAGGTCTGGGAAAGGTACTCAGCGTCACAGCTAAATACAAAGTGCAAAAGCATAAAGGGTTAACATGTTGTAAGAGACAATTCAAAGTGAAGTTGGTAGGCAACACCTCTGCAATGGTAGGAGAAAGGGGGGCTAGTGGGTAATATATTGTTGTAATGAGCCATAAATCCAGTATCAGGGGGTAGCCATGTTAGTCTGTATCTACAAAAACAACAAGGAGTCTGGTGGCACCTTAAAGACTAACAGATTTATTTGGGCATAAGCTTTCGTGGGTAAAAACCTCACTTCTTCAGATGTATAGCATCTAAATCCAGTATCACTGAGTCCCTGATTTGTAATGTCTAACAAAGTTAAGAATTTAAGCTCCCAGGCTCATCTTTTGAAACTGTTGTGCAGGGTTCCTTTGAGGTCGAGGAAGAGGTCAGATATGGCGATACCATTTTGTGAAAAGGGTTTGCCCACCAGTGATGTGGTGTTTTTGTCTTTTATCACTCTTCTGTGTGCATTTGAAAGACACACAAACCACCATTGCATCGCTGATTAAGTGAGCTGTGTGCAACCTAACCTGGTAGCTTTGATTAAATTCTACCTCTTTAATATTCTTTACAACTTTGATTTAATCCTAGTTAAATCTGCCATGTATTTTGTACCCATATCCAGGACCAAACAGAGCCATATCAGCTATTCTCAGATCACTGCTGTGAGAGGCCTCTTTATGTCCATTGCCCTGGAGGGCTTGGCTGGAATGTTGCCACACTTGACTAGTGCAGACTGGCAAGGACATGAAATGATTTATTTTCCCACAGAGACTGAACTTGTCAGGGGCTATTATCCCAAGTGGCATCATTCAGCGGTCCTTTGTCACATCTGTTGCCAGTGAATCACGAACTATTAGGATCTCTGACTTCTTGGTGAGACGCCCAAGCCAAAGCAATCTAAATACTATAGTCTCGTCTTCACTGTACATTATTTTAATATATTAAAATTTCCCACTTTAAAATTATAGGCTGAATTCTCCTCTCGACACTCTTGCTTTTACACCAGTGTAACTGAACTAAGTTCAATGGAATCATTCCCAGTTTACATTTATGTAAGGGAGCGGTGAATCAGGACTATTGCTTTAGTACCCGTGCTAATGTTTAACTGTAAGAGTCTTTTAGCAGAAAATTGTGGCACCTTAGAGACTAACAAATTTATTTGGGCATAAGCTTTTGTGGGCTAAAACCCAAAAGCTTATGCCCAAATAAATTTGTTAGTCTCTAAGGTGCCACAAGTACTCCTCGTTCTTTTTGCTGATACAGACTAACACGGCTACCACTCTGAAACTTAGCAGAAAATTGTCAGTGAAAGCCAGATTGGCTGCTCCTGTGGAGTACATGGGAAGGCGCAGAAAACTGCAATTCACTTTGCACAGTTTTCTAGAAACCCTCTAGTGAGAGGAGCTTGAGGGGGTCTGGAGATTAGACAGGTGCACAACTTTCCAAACCAGCAATCCAAAAGAAAGGGACTCCTGTAGATCTACAGAAGCAAAAGACACATGCTGCTCTATTGGCCCCTTCCTCCTTGGCAAAAAAGATCCAGAAGGAAGCCTTGATGCCTTTGGCTGAGCCCCACTACAGCTGCTGAGTGGAAGCTAGAAGGGATTCTGCAGGAATAAATGCTACATCAAACAGCATTATTTCTATTGTTGTTTGTGCCACCTGAAGAGGACATGTGTGTGAGCAATGTCAGGAATCATGAAAAATAACACATCAAACAGTATTTGCAGAGGTTTGTAAATTATTGCAGTGATCAAGACCCAAACCTCTTGATCATTGGTAGCTAAAAATAAACATACCTTTAAGCCATGTGACAGAGGAAAACATGATTTAAATATCGTGATATCCTAATTAGCTCAGGATAATAAATAAGATTTCCTGTAAAACATGATATCTATGTTCAAAGTTTATATATATATAAATATAATATAACTGCCAGGGTTAGGAAAGGAAAAGGCTTTAGCAGTTGGTAATATAATTTGTATTACACATGATAATTCTAAGTAATGGTAATTGACCAATGGAAAATATTACAAAGGAACATGGTAATTCTCCATCACATGAAGTCTTTAAATCAAAACTTGGTGTCTTTCTAAACAAAATATGTCTGAGTTAACCACAAGTTGTTGAACTAGATGTAGAAATCTCTGTGTGAAATTCTATGGCTTGTGTAATGCAAGAGAACAGACTAGATTAGCATGATGGTCCCATCTGGGATTAAAATCTATTAAATCTATGATACCAAATTGACTTCATTCAGGTTGTTGATTAGCTAATCATTATGGGTCTAATTGTACCACCCTTACACATGTTGAGTAGTAGCTCACTGAGCAACTATTCCCATTAATTTCAGTGGGATGACTTGCAAAGACGGGTAGTAGGTACTATTTAAATAAGGGAGAAAATCAAGCCCTATGTAGTTAATCACACACTACAAAGAAGTGTTTAAAATATCATGACAAAGCGTATTATTTTGAAAGAACTTCATGCTTTACAAATAGTGCATTAAAGATATACAAATCTAAGAGTGAAACTTCGGTCTGCCCTTGCAGGACATATGCAAGATCCAGAACACAGCAGAATTACGGCATTTCCGTTGTGTGGGATGGAGTAGAAGGGAAAATGCAGAGTGGCCATGCATAGAAAATCTGTGACCCCTCTCCACATAGTGCTCTGCAGCACTTCTCCCTGTCCTCAGTAGGAATTGCACAGCTGTATCTGATGGCAGAATTGGGACCAAAAAGGCATCCCTTGTGCACCCCAAAATCCCACTGACATCAATAGGATTTTGAATGAATAACTGAAGGCAGAACTGAGCACTTTACTTGAAAAGATTGGTAAAGGGTTTTAGCGCCTGGCTCTCTCATGCTCCTGATATACTTAGTCTCTTTGAATTTTTAAGAAATTGCAATTTTATGGCTCAAATGTTCTTTAATAGGCATACAATAGGTAGGCTCTTATAGACAATCAGAAAGCAGGAGGTCAGCAACTTTAGAGTGTGTCGCTACCACAGTAACACCTACAAGATGAAATGATTACATCTACATCCATCAGTTGGTATAACAAAAAGTCTTTGTAACAGAACATAGTCAAAGGATCAGGGTCTCCTGATTTAAAAAATAAATACCAGCCTAGTCTCAAAATTTATTTTCCTTGACTACCTCAGTTTTGCCTCAGCACTTATGTACCAGCAGCAGTTCATTTTCCTGTGACAATATTCTATTCTACTGACATTATCTCTTATGTATAAGAGTATTCTATTGAAGTAGATGAATTGAATTTCATTTCACCTCACTTCAAATAATGGCATTATATTCTTATTGCTTTCAGTACATCATGGTAGAGTATAGACTTGTTATAGGCTGGCACCCACTAACACTGTTATAGTTAGGGGAGAGATTTCCATTATAAAACGTCTTTTTAATGGTGTTTTAAATGAGCTATAAAAGTTCATTCAGGATCAAATTTGGCACCAAAATCTAAATTTTTAGAAAGTTTAAAACAATATAACCATATGGCTTGGTCATTTCTAACTTATTTCAGTTTAAAAAGGGGGGAAATGTTGATCATTTCAAGGCATTTCTAAAGTTTCTACAACTCAAAAGTTGCCTCAACTCAAGAATACAGTTTGACACAAGATTAGTCCCTACATATTCTAATTGTTCTTTGTATTATGGAATCTAACAATTTCTGCGGCTTTGGAGAGTGTGTCTTGCACATGTCAAATAACTACTTTCCATCAGCACATACTCTAAATATGTTTTTATCCCAAAGAGAAGTTAAAAATAACACGTATAAAAATGCCTTAATATGTGCTTTTGTGGTAAAATATTAACACTTCGGAAGCAGCTGTTAAAGTCTACTAGTGTTAATCATTTTGTGTTATAACAAGTCCCTGTGTAATAGGCCATGATATAGCCTATGACTGAAGAAAGGTGGGATAAGAGTGTCAGGCTGTCTGGAGTGGCTCAGGAGTACCAGCCTCAGGGCAGACTGTGAAGAAGCAGGGCACAAACCCCAAACTGGTTGTGAGTTTTATACTTAGATTTCACTAACCAACTATCAAGTGTGAACTCCTCAGGCACTATAATAGCCTTAACATGGAGTCACAGACAGTTCCCATGGGTACTCTGGTCTAGCTTACCACCCAGGCAAGCTTGCCTTTGTGGTAGATGGTTCCTTACACCAAAAAACACAACAATATTCAGGTTACTTCCAATCCCAAAGGACTGGTCACTTACCCTAGGTGAATTACAACTCAGATCCTACACAAAAGACAACGCTTATAGCCAATTCTATAATAAATTAACTAAATATTTATTAACTAAGAAAAAGAAATGAGAGTTATCTACAAGGTTAAAGCTGGTAAACATACACATGCAAATAGGTCACAGTCTTAGGTTTCAAAAGGTGACAGAAGCTGCTGTGGTATGCAAGTTCTATATGTTCTCTAGGGCTAAGCCAAGCTAGGCAGCTGGGGAGCCCTTGCTTATGCTTAGATATCTTGCCCTCTCAAAGTCCAAGCACCCAATTTCTTCTTGTCGAGGATTTTTATTCCTTTCCCCCAGAGTTCAAGGTGATGGGACAAATCCACCTGCACGTCTCCTCTTCATGGTTATGGGTGAAGCAGTCAACAAAGTCTTATGTCCTCTGGTGTTCCATAATGGCTTGTCTGGTTTCTATGGGTCTTCTTTTGTTGGAGAGGAGATGACATCTCTTGTGGAAAACTAGTATTTCACACCTGCTAATGCTTCTCTCCTGACTGTGGGGGTATACAGTTTCAGAGCAGACACTTAAGTACTACCTTATAGCATAGGATACAGATATTATAAGTGAGATTAATGCATGCTGCAACTCACAAGCATTTCATAAATTTTAAAAACACCAAACACATTTTTATCAATCTAATACACCTCTACCCCGATATAACGCGGTCCTTGGGAGCCAAAAAATCTCACCGCCTTATAGATGAGACCGCGTTATATCGGGTTCGGTCCAGGACTGGACCGGCTTCCTCTGCGGTGATTTAAAGCCCGGTACTCCAGCCACTGTGGGAAGACCTGGTCCCTTTAAATCACCACCGGAGCTCTGGCAGTGGTGCTCGGGTGGGGATTTAAAGGGCCCGGGGCTCCCCGCAGCAGCCAGAGCCTCTGGCCCTTTAAATCACCACCCGAGCCCGGCTGCCGGAGCCCTAGGGCTCCAGCAGCTGGGCTCGGGCGGTGATTTAAAGGGCCCAGGGCTCCACACAAATTCAGATATAATGCGGTAAAGCAGCGGGGCTCAGGTGGCGCTTTAAAGGGCCTGGGGCTCCCCGCTGCTTTACCGCGTTATATCCGAATTTGTGTTATATCGGGGTAGAGGTGTACCTATTTTAACAATGCTAACACACAGGAGAGCCGGATTGGTTTCCAGCTATGCATTTGTCAGTGCCCAGTTGAGGCCTAGGCACCTGGGCGGCCAGCATCACAAAGAGCTCTTGCACTTGAAATGTGGAAGTCTCCACAATGATTTGATGCCTCATTTACATCTTTTGTTTGAAATCTTTTTTCCCCCCAAGGAAGAGGATTCTTGTTCAGAAGCTCCCCTGCACCCCTTTTCCCACTATTAGAGTCATTGTGGCTGCATGAGGGGGAAAGAAGGATTCTAACTTAATATCGCAACAATGACTTCCCTGGTTTGTAGGATTCACTTAGTTCATTATTTGTGTTACTTGGCAGGCTAAAGAATGCACCAAGACTGAAGAAGCAGGTGTGTTAAGGTTGGGAGAACATAAGAACAGCCGTACTGGGTCAGATCAAAGGTCCATCTAGCCCAGTATCCTGTCTACCGACAGTGGCCAATGCCAGGTGCCCCAGAGGGAGTGAACCTAACAGGTTATGATCAAGTGATCTCTCTCTTACCATCCATCTCCACCCTCTGACAAACACCATTCCTTACCCATCGTGGCTAATAGCCATTAATGGACTTAACCTCCATGAATTTATCCAGTTCTCTTTTAAACACTGTTATAGTCATAACCTTCATATCCTCCTCAGGTAAGGAGTTCCACAAGTTGACTGTGCGCTGTGTGAAGAAGAACTTCCTTTTATTTGTTTTTAAGGATTAAGGTAAACTTGCAAATCAGTGTGCAGAAGATTGCACAGTATTCAGCTGACCCGTGCCTGGCTGTAACCTATGTGAGCTGTCACTTTAATAGCCACTAAAATTTGAAAAAGAAAAAGAGATTTAGACTCTGGTTAAAGGAAACACTTAAGCAGGTGCTTAAGTTTACGCGTGTGTTTAAGTCCCATTGACTTGGAAGTTATGTATGGACATAAAGTTACACGTGCTTAAATGCCCTTCCTCAATAAATATGCTCATCTGAACTGGAGGTGTTTTTCCATGATCACTTATGACTTCTGTGCAAAGATTTGCTCTCATGCAGACCTTACCTGTAGTCAATAAAACTGTTTGAATGTATGTTTTGCATAGAGCATATATCTATTGGGCCCAGATTTCCTGCTGCATGATACAAGTCTCACACTAACTTCAATGGGAGTTGTGTATATCCTGCAACTGAAGAATATGGCCCCTTGAGATGTACTCAATCTTTTCTGATAGCAAATGGGTTGACAGTTTTTTTGCTGGGTGTTGCAAAGAAACTTGTCAATATATGCAGCATATAAACTGAAGAATACCCAGAGACATATGAAGTATTACCTCCCTACCATCTTGTTTTTCAGTCCTAACCCATCTTCTGTGAGGAGTTGGGGATTTTGCCTGCTTTTCCAGGGATGCCCTCTTTTCCAGAAACTACAGTTAAGGTAGTAAGGTAAATCTGCTAAAAATTAAAAGGGGAAAGTGACTGCAATAACAATTCTGGAACGACTCCCCATCTGGACAAGCCCTAAAAGCTTGTTAACATTTTAGCAGAGCCCTCTAAGCTTGAGATTTCCGATTAAGGTTCCAGGAGCAGCTGCCAGCTTGGGAAGCCCTAGTAGAGTGGCTCCAATGGAACCCCTCTGCCAGGAAGCTGGAGAGATGAGCTGTTGCAGAGATAAATAAGTATTATTGTACCCATTTTACTGATGGGGAAACACAGTAGGGTTGAATGGCCTGCCCACGATCACACAATACACTTTGGGTATGTCTACACTACGGGAGTAGTTCGATTTTAGTTAAATCGAATATGTGCAATCGATATTAGAAAGTCGAACGTGTGTGTCTACACTAAGGACAGTAATTCGACTTTGTCAGTCCACACTACCAGGGAAAGCGTCGACATTGGAAGCAGTGCACTGTGGGCAGCTATCCCACAGTTCCCGCAGTCCCCGCCGCCCATTGGAATTCTGGGTCGATCCGCCAATGCCTTCTGGGTAAAAAAATGTGGCGAGGGTGCTTTTGGGTAACTGTCGTCATCCGTCAGTCACTACCGCCCTCCCTCCCTCCCTCCCTGAAAGCGCCGGCGGGAAATCAGTTCGCGCACTTTTTGATCAGTGACAGCGCGGACGCCACAGCACTGCGATCATGGATCCCGCTGCGACCATCGCTGCAGTTGTGGCCGTTCTCAACACCTCGCAGCTTATCATACACCTTTCCCTGAGGCAGATGCAGAGAAATC
>NW_020689824.1:0-2134 GCF_002925995.2 Terrapene triunguis
CTAAGGGTATGTCTACACTACGAGAGTAGTTCGATTTTAGTTAAATCGAATATTTGCAATCGATATTAGAAAGTCGAACGTGTGTGTCCACACCAAGGACAGTAATTCGACTTTGTCAGTCCACACTACCAGGGAAAGCGTCGACATTGGAAGCAGTGCACTGTGGGCAGCTATCCCACAGTTCCCGCAGTCCCCGCTGCCCATTGGAATTCTGGGTCGAGCCCCCAATGCCTTCTGGGGGGAAAAAATGTCTCGAGGGTGCTTTTGGGTAACTGTCGTCATCCAATCGTCACTCCCGCCCTCCCTCCCTCCTTGAAAGCGCCGGCGGGAAATCAGTTCGCGCACTTTTCTGGTCAGTGACAGCGCGGACGCCACAGCACCGCGAGCATGGATCCCGCTGCGACCATCGCTGCAGTTGTGGCCGTTGTCAACGCCTCGCAGCTCATCATCCACCTTTCACAGAGGCAGATAGAGAGAAATCAGGCGAGGAGGCTACGGCAGCGGAGTGAGGACCTGAACTCCGAGAGTAGCACACGCCTGTCAGAAACCACGACACCCAGCGCCGAGGACATTGCAATGGGGCATGTGGATTTTGTTGAACGGCGATTCTGGGCCCGGGAAACAAGCACGGACTGGTGGGACCGCATAGTGCTTCAGGTCTGGGATGAATCCCAGTGGCTGCGAAACTTTCGCATGCGGAAGGGGACTTTCCTGGAACTTTGTGAGTTGCTGTCCCCTGCCCTGAAGCGCAAGGACACCCGCATGCGAGCAGCCCTGACTGTCCAGAAGCGAGTGGCCATAGCCCTCTGGAAGCTTGCAACGCCGGACAGCTACCGGTCAGTCGTGAACCACTTTGGCGTGGGCAAATCTACCGTGGGGGTTGTTGTCCTGCAAGTAGCCAAGGCAATCGTGAAGGTACTGCTGTCAAAGGTAGTGACCCTAGGAAACGCGCAGGCCATCATAGATGGCTTCGCTGCGATGGGATTCCCAAACTGCGGTGGGGCTATAGATGGGACTCACATCCCTATCCTGGGACCGGGCCACCAGGCCAGCCAGTACATAAACAGAAAGGGGTACTTTTCAATGGTGCTGCAAGCACTGGTGGACCACAGGGGACGTTTTACCAACATCAACGTCGGATGGCCGGGCAAGGTTCATGACGCTCGCGTGTTCAGGAACTCTGGTCTGTTTAGACGGCTGCAGGAAGGTATTTACTTCCCGGACCACAAAATAACTCTTGGGGATGTGGAGATGCCTACAGTGATCCTCGGGGACCCAGCCTACCCGCTAATGCCCTGGCTCATGAAGCCCTATACTGGCGCCCTGGACACAGAAAAAGAACTGTTCAACTACCAGCTGAGCAAGTGCAGAATGGTCGTGGAGTGTGCTTTTGGCCGTCTCAAAGGGAAATGGAGAAGCTTACTGACTCGCTGTGATCTCAGCGAAACCAATATCCCCATTGTTAGAGCAGCTTGCTGTGTGCTCCACAATCTCTGTGAGAGCAAGGGGGAGACCTTTATGGCGGGGTGGGAGGTTGAGGCAAGTAGCCTGGCTGCTGATTACGCCCAGCCAGACAGCCGGGCGATTAGAAGATCCCAGCGGGACGCGCTGTGCATCCGGGAGGCTTTGAAAGCTAGGTTCCTGAGTGAGCAGGGCAACCTGTGACTTTTCAGTTTGTGTACAGAAAAGCTGAACCTGCCCCCGTTTCTTTACCCAGTTCATTTTGACTATCCTCTCCACTTACATACCCCCTTCACCCCCTTCCCCTTCCCAAAAAATAAAATCAGTTCTACTTTGTTAATGAACACCGTTGTCTGTATTGCTTTTTTCGCAGGAATGTTTTAAACCGGGGACGCAGACTGTGGCGGGGGGCGGGTTAAGTGTTCTGATGCAAATGATGCTTCTAAACTCCCGGAATGACAGGCTCCGCACTGGTGCACTGGTTATTTCAATGGAGCCTGCCAGCACTCCTGGGGGGGACTGCGTGTATGTGTCGGCTATGTGACTTTCTGGCAGGGGTAGTGGGGTTACAGATCCCCTGCTGCGTGGATCTGTGAGCCAGGATAAGGACCGCTGCATAAGATCTGTAACTGCCCTCCCCCGCCACAAAGTCACAGAGCAACCCCCCCCCCCC
>NW_020689824.1:2234-3315 GCF_002925995.2 Terrapene triunguis
CCCCCCCCCCCCCGAACATGAAAACCACCTCCAAGACTGACCAGGGTAACCAGTGACCGCACTGTGTATGTGTCCTGATGCTGGACCTGACCCCGCCTCTGTACCCTGCTAAAGGTGACTGTCCTGTCCAATTACCAAGCCCCTTCCCCCCCTTCAGACAGACTCTCCTACAAAAGAACAGGATGGAAACAGTAATGAACAGAAACAAATATTTTATTATGAACCACACATGAAACGTGGGGGGTGAAACTTGCACGGGGGCTTGTGTGAGGTGGGTAGGAAAGGACTTTTCAAATTTTGGGGAATGAGAGCCTTCTAGTGCCTTAGCAGTCTGCAGGGGTTGACAGAAAGTTTTAACGGCCCTTGCCGCCCCTCCTTCTTTGGACTTTGGGTGAGGGGGGTGTGGGACTTGGTGGCGGGGGAGGGCGGTTAGAGAGAGACTGCAGCGGGGCTCTCTCCTCCTGCCTCCGGTCCTGCAGAACATCCACAAGGCGGCGGAGCGTGTCCGTTTGCTCCCTCATTAGTCCAAGCAGCGTTTGAGTCGCCTGCTGGTCCTCCTGTCGCCACCTCTCCTCCCGTTCCATGTTTGCCCGGTGCATTTGGGACAAGTTCTCCCTCCACTGTGTCTGCTGGGCTGCCTGTGCTCGGGAGCATCCCATTAGTTCAGCAAACATGTCTTCCAGTGTCCTCTTCTTCCTCCTCCTAATGTGCGCTAGCCTCTGGGCAGATGTGGCTGTGGGAATTGGAAAAAGGGAGTGAATTCCTGAGACAGATCAATGTATCTGTGAACAGAGAACATAGTCTTTCTCTGTGAACAAGACCATGCAGAGCACCTATCACACGCGCACTGAGGACAAGGTCGAATTTTCGGCCCTCGCCTACAGTGCCTGCGGTCTTGCTGTGGCGAGCTGAGGAGCGGGGCAGGACACCGGACTTTGTCTAGCTGTCAAACATAGTAAGCCGTAGACTTGTGGCTGCTTAAAACTTTAAGAGTGGCACTGGCCTCCTTTCACATAGAAAGCAATGCGAGTCTCTGCTGGCAGCAATCCTGCAAGCATGAACTCTGTCCCTGTCCCACCCC
>NW_020689825.1:0-1762 GCF_002925995.2 Terrapene triunguis
GCATGGGAACAGGGGCTGGCACAGCACCCCTTGCCAGGGCTCATGGCACAGCAGGCAGGGTGTGCAGCCCAGGGGCTGGGAGCACCCACCCAGCATGGGACACATGGCTGTCGGGGAGCAGGGCTTAGAATGGCACGGCACCTGCTCCAGTACTCGGCAGCAGCTGGAGAGTGGCCCAGGTCAGAGGAGAGAGTGCGCTGGACGCAGGCTGGCAATGGGGATCATTGGTGTGGATCCAGGATGGGGGCAGCACAGAGCATAGAGGAGCGCTAGGGCCCCCAGTTGTGCCCGTTACCCACCCATGACCAACACAGTGCCTAGGGTGTTACAAACACCTGGAGAGACTGGTCCCCTTCCCCCCTCCTGTTGCACAGATAGGGCCCCGTTTGGTGTAGCCAGTCATGGCGGGGGAGAGCCACCGTGGCAGACAGTGCCCTGGAGTGGGGCTGCAGTGCCAACCCCTCCCCCTTTAGGGCCCTCCTAGGGGAAGGGGCACTGGGCTGGGAGGCAGGTGACCACATCTCTTCCCCAAGTGCTGGTGGCATTTTTGGGCCACTCCCAATGCAGGCTCCCAGCCTAGGGCTCAGTCCCCAGCCCCACATTATAGCAGACGTCCAGAGAGCTGACAGCCCAGGTCTCTGACATGACAGTATCAAGCTTCATCCCGCCCGCCTCTCCGAACGACTGTGCCAAAGCTACCTGTTTGGTTATTCCATTTGTCACCTCTGCTCTAACCCACTAGACCCCACTCCCCTCCCAGAGCCAGGGATAGAACCCAGGAGTCCTGGCTTCCAGCTGCCCTGCTCTAACCACTAGACCCCACTCCCCTCCCAGAGCCAGGGATAGACTCCCAGCCTTCCAATGCAGTTACAACTTGTAGCTCAGTATCCCACCAGGGATAACAACCTGTTACTGTTACCGGTTTGGAAAATATTATGCAAATTAGCTCAAATTAGCTCAAATTAACATCCCCCTCCTATCTGGAACTGCATGAAGCTTGGCCCCCTGCTGGTCCGGCTGGCACTGCCCAGCTCCTGGCTGGGGGAACAGGGGCAAGAGAGCTGGTACAGTCCCTGATCCCTGCACAGGGCTGTATATGCCGTGATGTCTCCACCACCCTGTTCCAAGGACATGAACCCCACCCTCCCACTCCCCTGCTGCTGCCGGGAGGAATGAACCCAAGCTCTACAGCCCAGCCATGGCATGTGGTGGGTGGGATGGGGGCGAGCCACCAGCTGGGTCCACCCGGGCCTGACAGCCAGGTACCACCCCAGGAGGTACTGTAAGCCAAGCTGATGGCCCTGGAGCATCACAGGTGTGGGAGGGCAAGGCAGCGCAGAGGGAAAGGGCCACTAGCATAGGCCTGTCTGACAGGCATGCCCCCCCCCCGTCATTACAGAGCAAGGGTCGCTGCAGGACAGCACTGAGTTGGGCAGGCTGGGGGCTGTGGCGGGGGAATTCCAGGTTAGGATAACAGGGGGCTGTGGGTGAGGACTGAGGGGCATGGCTGAGCTGTGGGGGGGTGTTGTGGCAGGGGGCTGTGCATTGGGATTGAGGGGCAATGAGACAGCTGTGGGGGGGAGCTCAGGGCTGGGATAATGGGGGGTAGCGGGTGGGGATTGAGACACTGGCTGAGCTGTGGCAGGGCTGGGATAGCAGGGGCAGGGGCTGAGGGGCACTGGCTGAGCTGTAGCAGGGCTGAGATAACAGGGGTGAGGGGCTGAGGGGCACTAGCTGAGCTGAGGGGGGGCGGGATAGCAGG
>NW_020689825.1:1862-2731 GCF_002925995.2 Terrapene triunguis
ATAGCAGGAGCAGGGGCTGAGGGGCACTAGCTGAGCTGAGGGGGGGGCAGGTTAGCAGGGGGCAGAGGCTGAGGGGCACTGGCTGAGCTGAGGGGGGGCAGCAGGCTGGGATGGCAGGGGCTGAGGGGCACTAGCTGAGCTGGGCGGGGAGGGATAGCAGGAGCAGGGGCTGAGGGGCACTAGCTGAGCTGAGGGGGGGCGGGATAGCAGGGGGTAGAGGCTGAGGGGGCACTGGCTGAGCAGTATGTAGAGGTGTAGCGGCAGGGGGCTGTAGGCTGTTTTTAGCTCCAGTGACCAGCAGTGACCTTCTCCCAAGGGGTCTCTGCCCCCAAGCCGTGGGGTTATTTGTAGTCGCACTGTGTGCAGCCTCGTGCTAGCAGGCGTGGGCCCTGTGCAGCGATAAATCACACCATTGTGTCTTTACAGTGAGGTGGGTGCAGTGGGGGAGCACCCAGAGCCCTAGCGGCAGGGGCAAGGGGGGCTGGGGGGGCAGTGCTGGCTGCAGGGATGAGACTGAGGGGGACGTGGCTGGACGCAGGGTCAGTGCTGCTCGTGCTGCTGGCTGCTTGAGGTCAGCGCAGGCAGGAGGGAGGCCTGGCACGGCCGGCACCAGCTCTGGGCACAGGCAGGGACCCTGGATGCCCAGGGCCCTGCTGCCCTCTAGAGCGGGGCAAGGACAGCATGTCTTATCTTTACTAGAGGAGACTTTACTGGCCTGACAAGCTGGGGGAGTGCAGAGAGGAACCAGGCTCCTGGACCAGCCAGGAGCGGGTCACGCCGTGCACCCGGGTCCTGACCCCATCCCTATAGCTGTGCCCTCGTTCCCGAGATCGGCTGCCCCGGACCAGCCAGGAGGGGGGTCACGCCCT
>NW_020689826.1:0-14270 GCF_002925995.2 Terrapene triunguis
TTTTTTGCCTGGGGCGGCAAAAAAGCCAGAGCCGGCCCTGAAGACCAGTCTC
Organism: Terrapene triunguis; assembly: GCF_002925995.2. Classification (NCBI taxonomy): domain Eukaryota; kingdom Metazoa; phylum Chordata; order Testudines; family Emydidae; genus Terrapene; species Terrapene triunguis. The sequence goes on from NW_020689826.1 coordinate 53, forward strand.
TCTTTCTCTCTCAAACACATGCTTGTGCTCTCTCTCTCTCTCTCAGCAAATGGCAAATTGTTAAATTGAAGAGTTCATGAACTGCCTATTGGCTGAAATTTGTTTGCATATACTATTCTGCAACTACTAACAAATAACCAGGCAGAACCAGGATCAGGTTAGAAAGATTCCCAAATTGAAACAAGGGCTAAACAGGTTGGATAATTTTTTTTACAATAAATAATGCAACCAACACTAATGATCACTGTAATTGTGTTTTACCATGCAAATGTGGGCAGTGTTTGTGCCTTTCTTCTCTGAGCTTTCTTCTAGATTATAAACCAAATTGATGTTCTCTCTGAGTGCTGCCACTAGAAAATAAATCTTTAAGGGGAGGAAAAAATAGGTGAAAATGGTTACTTTAACTGTGTTTCATGTTCTGCATAGGTTCTTGTTTCCAGCTCTCTCTTACTAGTGTCTTACAGTGCGTAATAACAAACCAATCAATCAACAAAAAGAACATTTTATCTCTTAACACTCCCTCTCACCTTCTTTCTGACTTTTACTTTCTCTCCTGTTATTGGCCACATTATATTTTATTCTTAATTGACATCCCTGCCATGCTACTGGGGAGGATGATTCTGTACTGTTCTCTTTCTCTTTTAAACAGATTTTATGGGCTTTTCTATAGATTATCTAGACTTTTATAGAAAGATAATGGGATCCACAATGGGGAAATCTTTTCACTATCATTGTTAGCAAAGGCCCCTGGTAGATGCCTCATCCCGTGAGGTGCTGAATGCCTCTTCAAGAAACTGAGCACTCTTAACTCCTTTCAAAGTCAGCCTGTTGGAAGACACTCAACGGGTGCTCAGCATCTTACAGAATTATGTCCTAAATAATGTGCGCAGATCTTCCAGGGATCAAAATCCCCTGTTGCTGTGAAACAGCTGTGGGCTGCTCTAGCATTCTGAGTACCAGGATGCGAATACAGTGTTTGATATGTAAATATTATGTCATTATGAAAGTGGAGTTAAATCACATTTAATCTTGGACACGTGTTTTGAAAATGTATATTTTATATTCTGGTGTCATGAAGGCTACTTGGCCTCCCCATATAACCCTATTCTTAGTGCAGGCAGAGATAATAATTAATTTGCTGGTGAATGAATTTCTTCATCACGGTCTTTGTAAGGGAAAAATATGCTTTTAAAAGGTTTGGCCTAGTTCCATTTGTTATGGTAATACATTGTTTTCAGTCCTCATAGTATTGTTCATACTTGAGGTATAGTGCCTACGGGCACATAATTACATTTCAAATGAATGCAGCAAGTAAATGGTTGATGGAGTGCTGCCATCTCCTGGTTATGCAAATTATACATGTTGCAGAAGAGTTATTGGGCAATTTTCTTAGTTGGAAATACCCAGCCTGAAAAAGCTTAATTCTGTTTGTTTTGTGCAGGCCAATACTATTCAGCATTAATATTCAACATGTTTGCAGACGCTTTCCATATAATGTGCAGAACAAGCTTATTTGAGATACTTTGACTTTTGTACTTTCTATTAAAGAGGGAAAGCATGCTGCTACTGTGAGCTTGGCAGTGTCTCAAGCTTTAAAAGTTCAATTTGGACATCTAAACACAAAGGGCCAAATTCTGCACTCAGCAGTGTTGAGGAGAGGCCACTCATTGAACTCAACGTGCAAGTGTTCAAGGGTAAATTTGACCCCAACAGTTAGAACGGAATTGAATTTTGATAGAACTAGGTTCTCTAAACCACACATTGCGTTTTGGGTTGAATTCTGCTGTCACTGACACCAGTGTAAATCTAATCACTCCAGTCAGGTCTTTAATGGGAAAAGGGGGAAGAAAACCCACCACACAGCAACAACAACCAACAAAAACCAAACCACCAAAATACCTGATTCTGCACTGCTATCTACCCTATGAGCAGTTGATGTAAAAATGCTACCATTCTTGTTTGGTAGGGTTTTCATAGATTTATTTTTAAAGCTAGAAGTGACCATTATGACCATCTAATCTGACTCCTGCATAACACAGGCCATAGAATTTTACCCAGTGATTCCTGGATCAGGCTCATAACTTCTGAAGTGAAGCACACCTTTTACATTCACTTTGCACAGGTGTACATGACCAGAAGTGGCGGAAGCACCCTAAAAGTGTGTGGGGGCCACCAGGTGCCTGAACTGTGGCCCTGTTCCCATGCCATGCCACCCCCGAGACCCTGCCCCTTCTCCCTGCCCTCGCACCGCCTCTTCCCCCTAAAGCCCTGCCCCCTGCTAGCTCCTCTCTGCCCCTCCCCCTGTCGCTCACCCTTACAACTGGTAAAAAGTGGGAGGGCCATGGCCCCCTGGCCTCCCCGTGTTCCGGCACTCCTGTACATGAATGCAAAAGGAGCCAGGCAGTAGAGAATCAAGCCCACTACTCATAGATGCTGACTGCAATACTCTTATTCAGTGTTCTCTGTAGTAAAGCCATCATATAAACAAATATTAATATTCTAATCTGCAATATTGATTCAGCTCAAAGCACTGAGATGTAGTTTTGTAATTGTACTGACAAATCCAATTTGATTTGCTGTTCTGTTTATCTGGCCTCATTATAATTTTTTTTTTAACAGTTCTGCTCACTAAACTTGTTCATAACGTATAAATAAAAGGCTTATGAAGTAGCACAGGGACAAATTCAGACTTGGTGTCATGATTACTGGGCTAGCTGCAGCTCTGCCCTCTGTCTGGTCTCTCTGAGCGCACCCCTCAGATATCTGGCCTCATGCCTTTACCTTTCCAGTGTGGATTTTTGCAATTCTCCCACTTTTAGACTAGGCCCTGGGCTACGTATTCTTTGTATTGACTGTACTTACCCAGCAGATCTGACTGAGTTCAGCACCTGCAGTTCTTTCCTTTGGGAATCTGAGCAGACAGCCTTCTTAAAACCAAGTATTGTTAATTTTATGAGCAGGAACAAAGCATTTAGAGAAAAAGAGACTTGAAGACAACAGTCTACAGGCATGCCTTCCTAAAGCTCCACCATCCTGTGATAGTGACCTAGTCAGGCCTAGCTTGTTCAGACACCCCGGCAGGTGCCTGTGTCAATCTGGTTTCTCTGAATGGCTCCCCAACAACTGCCTACCCCCGTTTTGTCCAGCCAGAATTCATTTGTATATGTCAGTCCCTGGGATTTTAGCCCTGCTTATCAAAAAACTGTTTGATCTGCTCAGTAGGAGGTCAAGCCAGACTCCTCAGAGCCAATGGCTCTGCCATGGTTCCATGAAAACCCTCAAATGTTTGAGAGGTGGCTTACTTCATGTACAGCCTTAACACAGACTTCATACTTTTTGATTACAAAAAGCAATGTATTGACTTTGGCCCCAGTTCAGGAACTATCTATATTTAGGAAGGGCACTTAACCATCTACACGTGCTTTAGTGCTTTCCTGAATAGGGATGGACTTAAGTACAAACATTTTCTTGAAACAAGGGGTGAGATCCTCATCCCCACTCCATCCCCTTTACATTGAGTAAAAAAGCCTGAGAAGGAAAAAGTGGCCCTAAAAGCCATGTTTCCTCATCAGTCTATATCTGAAAAGGAATGAATTTGGCTTAGAATTTTCATTTCCAGAGATGAGCATTTCAATAATGCTTCCCAGTCTGACATTATTTGAGATGTTTTCATTATATGTAAGTGATGTTCAGCTGCTTTAATTTCTTTTTCACTTGTTCTGGTCCTTCCTAATCTCATATTTTAATTATTAAAATAAACTATATTAGTCAACATCATGTCAGTATAACCTTCTGTCTCTTTAAACCAGTGGTCCTCAAACTTTTTACGTCACGCCCCCCCATTCCCGTCTGGGAGTAGGGACGTGGCTCCGGGAGGGGGGGGGGACACGAACAGGGGTAAGAGGGCCGAAGCTGGGGCCACAGCTGCGGGTGGGGGGAGGGAGCGGATCCCCAGGGATAGGGCCAGCAGCCGGGACCCCGGGCGTGGGGCTGGCAGCAGGGCCGGGGCCAGGAGTGGAGCTGGGCAGTGCTCCCTCCCCGCCCCCTGTGGAGGCTGCTCCGGGCCCCAGCCGCATGCCCCCCCAAAATGTTACTGTGTGCTACCCTATGGCAGCCCACCCACCCCACAGATTGAAGACCTCTGCTTTAAACTGTTTCAGGCATGATCTGAGACGTAAATATATGTGAGTAATTATTTTTAATCATCTCAATACATAACCAGGATATGATGAAGAAATCTGACAAATTTTGCTTTTCCTTTCTTCCCTGTATTAATTCCCTCACTAATTCCTGACATCCCCTCTACTGTTTCCAATAGATGAGATGAAAAGATGGGGGGGAGGGGAAGGGACAACATGGCATCATATCCTCTCCTCCTCCAGGTAGCACCTCAGTGTGAACTCTACATCTTTAGTCATCCACACATTTTTGTTTTGGCTGGGCAAGGAGAGGGTGGAGAGCCATACACTCAGTCTATGGCATCATTTGGCTGTTTTCCAGAATAAATTAACCCAACACTGTACACAGTAATTTACACAAATTCCTGCTCTGCATATTCAGTAACCCTCAAAGAAGAAGTGACAAGGGATTTGGAGCAGTTGTACGGGGAAGGGACAGAGCAGTGCACTCTTGTGGAAGCTATGTTATCCTGGGATGTTAAGGTATCTAACTATCTAGGTGAAAGAGAAATCTCAGCCCAACACCAATGCCCAGTTCCCAGTGACTCTGCCTCAAGAATTGACTCTCATCGTAGCCCAAATATATAGCAAACTTTTCTACTGCTCATACAGATCCGTCTCTCCTGAAGCTGCCTCCACAAACAGTATTGCACAACCCCAGCCTAACAACAACATAGCTTATCTTCCCAAGAGTTTGAACTTCCTTACACACTAAGAAAAAGAATTCAGAAGACTGTCCAACAGAGCCACCAGGTGAGGTCTCCCATAACAATTGCATAGATGAATGTGGTAGGTGGCATAACCCAGGGGAACCCAAAATGGGACCCTCATGGTTCCCTGGGGTGCCAGTTACCCAGAAGGCAATGTCTGCTTATGAAACTAAGATCCAAACTAAATCCCTCAGGAGATGAAGGGAAAGAGTAAGACAGGATACCTGCATCCCATTACCAGAACCAGTGTAAAGCAGCGAGTTTGCTGGAAGGTGCTGCTGTGGAGTGTGTGGGGAATGTGATGTCTCTAATTAACAGACTAAGGGAGTGGCATGGCTGCTAAGCAGACTAGACTTGTCGTTAGACTTCCTCAAAGATTTGCCTCTTATTTGTGCCTTAGTTTAGTTTTGCTAGAACTTGCAGTGATGCCAAAAGACAGAGCAATTCAATGTGATTTTTTTTATCCTGATCCGCAGCTTCGAAGGTTGGAGGCATTCCAACTACACACAGTTCTGATAGCTAGTGAAGTCTGCTATTGCCTTCCAATTCTCCCACCTCTTCCCTTTTATTCTTTCTTCAGAAGAGCTTGCTAAAGAGCCTGATCTAGTGTTGTCAGATCTTGGCACAAAACTGCACAACCTCTGCTGCTATCTTAGGTCAAACTTGTTGAATCCAATCTACACCAATGACATTGTCCCTAGCACATCACTGTTAATCAGGTAGCATGAAGTTAGGGAATCCAAATTCCTTCCTATTATACAGTTTTGTTTGTGAAAAAGGGAATATTAACTGAGAGGTTTATAAATTTATATTTAAAATAGGAAGGGTAATGTTTTCAATGGGACTTGTGCTCCTAAGTGACATAGGTGCTTTTGAACCTATTGCCCAAGGTTTTATGTTGTAAATCCCTTGGAAAGTAGGCCCCTCTTACCACAGTTGTAACACACAGATTAGGGGGCGTAGTTGAACTAGCGGGAAATACAGAGAATTGCTTATCCCTTCCCTTTCAGTGTTCCTGCCCATCTGTTTCCAACAACTCCACTTGGTGAAAACAAAGCTCCAGCAGCTCCAAGAAGCTGAAAGGATGGAAATGATCTGCCAGATATATAAGGATTCAGCTTCTCCATCTTCATAATGGGAGGGAAGCCTTTCACATAGCGAAGTAGGCAATCACCTACCACTTAAGGGGGCACTGCTGGAAAATAAAAGTCTCATCATGGTCCCTCACCAAAAGGACATCCCTGAGCTGGTGTCTGGTTGTGGAGTTTGTTCATTCTGGGTTTCCCCTCCAAAATGCGTCTCCTGGTTTCTGTTCTGCCATGTGCTACAAACAACTTCAGTCTCAAAGGTACTCCAAAATCTTCTGTGATGGATGTTTCCTTTGAAGCATTGTTGTATTCAATGCAAAGGACTCTGGGTTATGGCTAGTATTTCAAAATACCAGCTACAGGAAATTGATCAAAAATGAGATTCCCCTTTTGGAAGAAAAAATTGACAATGATGGGAGGCCAGGCAGGTTGCTGAGGATGAGCGAGGTGGGCTGTTGGGAGTCAGGGAGGAAAAGCTTCATCTTCACTTAATGCCTGATCCAATGCCCATTGAAATCAGAGTCTTACCATTGATTTATGTGGGTATTGTGTAAGGCCCTAGGGTAAGTATTCACCTCCCAGTAAGTTTGGTACTGACAATAAAGTCTGCTTGCTTTTGTCTCCATTGATATTATATGCTTAGTGTCTGTGTAACCCACAACCTCCTAGGTGTGGTGCTCTGTCCCCCTCTAGTGGCACTGAGACCACTTAGAGATTAATGAGACGGCTTCAGCCTTAACTAAGGGTATGTCTACACTACGAGGGTAATTCGATTTTACTTAAATCGAATATGTGGAATCGATATTGCAAAGTCGAACGTGTGTGTCCACACTAAGGACACACTAAGGACAGTAATTCGACTTTGTGAGTCCGCACTAACGGGGCGAGCGTCGATATTGGAAGCGGTGCACTGTGGGCAGCTATCCCACAGTTCCCGCAGTCCCCGCTGCCCATCGGAATTCTGGGTCGAGCCGCCAATGCCTTCTGGGTAAAAAAAATTTGTCGTCATCCGTCCGTCACTAACGCCCTCCCTCCCTCCATGAAAGCGCCGGCGGGAAATCAGTTCGCGCACTTTTCTGGTCAGTGACAGCGCGGACGCCACAGCACTGCGATCATGGATCACGCTGCGACCATCGCTGCACTTGTGGCCGTTCTCAACACCTCGCAGCTTATCATACACCTTTCCCTGAGGCAGATGCAGAGAAATCGGGCGAGGAGGCTACGGCACCGCCGTGAGAGCCTGAAGTCGGAGAGTGGCACAGAGCTGTCAGAAACCACGAGCCCCAGCGCCCAGGACATCACGGTGGCAATGGGGCATGTGGATTTTGTTGAACGGCGATTCTGGGCCCGGGAAACAAGCACGGACTGGTGGGACCGTATAGTGCTTCAGGTCTGGGATGAATCCCAGTGGCTGCGAAACTTTCGCATGCGGAAGGGGACTTTCCTCGAACTTTGTGAGTTGCTGTCCCCTGCCCTGAAGCGCAAGGACACCCGCATGCGAGCAGCCCTCACTGTCCAGAAGCGAGTGGCCATAGCCCTCTGGAAGCTTGCAACGCCGGACAGCTACCGGTCAGTCGCGAACCACTTTGGTGTGGGCAAATCTACCGTGGGGGTTGTTGTCATGCAAGTAGCCAAGGCAATCGTGAAGGTACTGCTCCCAAAGGTAGTGACCCTGGGAAACGCGCAGGTCATCATAGATGGCTTTGCCGCGATGGGATTCCCAAACTGCGGTGGGGCTATCGATGGGACTCACATCCCTATCCTGGGACCGGACCACCAGGCCAGCCAGTACATCAATAGAAAGGGCTACTTTTCAATGGTGCTGCAAGCACTGGTGGACCATCGGGGACGGTTTACAAACATCTACGTCGGATGGCCGGGCAAGGTTCATGACGCTCGCGTGTTCAGGAACTCTGGTCTGTTTAGACGGCTGCAGGAAGGTATTTACTTCCCAGACCACAAAATAACTCTTGGGGATGTGGAGATGCCTACAGTCATCCTCGGGGACCCAGCCTACCCGCTAATGCCCTGGCTCATGAAGCCCTATACTGGCGCCCTGGACACAGAAAAAGAACTGTTCAACTACCGGCTGAGCAAGTGCAGAATGGTGGTGGAGTGTGCTTTTGGCCGTCTCAAAGGGAGATGGAGAAGCTTACTCACTCGCTGTGATCTCAGTGAAACCAATATCCCCATCGTTATTGCAGCTTGCTGTGTGCTCCACAATCTGTGTGAGAGCAAGGGGGAGACCTTTATGGCGGGGTGGGAGCTAGAGGCAAATAGCCTGGCTGCTGATTACGTCCAGCCAGACAGCCGGGCCATTAGAAGATCCCAGCGGGACGCCCTGTGCATCCGGGAGGCTTTGAAAGCTAGGTTCCTGAGTGAGCAGGGCAACCAGTGACTTTTCAGTTTGTGGACAGAAAAGCTGAACCTGCCCCCGTTTCTTTACCCAGTTCATTTTGACTATCCTCTCCAGTTACATACCCCCTTCACCCCCTTCCCCTTCCCAAAAAATAAAATCATTTCGATTTTGTTAATGAACACCGTTGTCTGTATTGCTGTTTTCGCGGGAATATTTTAAACCGGGGACGCAGACTGTGGCGGGGGGCGGGTTCAGTGTTCGGATGCAAATGATGCTTCTAAACTCCCGGAATGACAGGCTCCGCACTGGTGGACTGGTTATTTCAATGGAGCCTGCCAGCACTCCTGGGGGGGGACTGTGTGTATGTGTCGGCTATGTGACTTTCTGGCAGGGGGGGTAGGGTTACATATCCCCTGCTGCGTGGATCTGTGAGCCAGGATAAGGACCGCTGCATAAGATCTGTAACTGCCCTCCCCCGCCACAAAGTCACAGAGCAACCCCCCCCCCCCAGAACATGAAAAACACCTCCCAGACTGACCAGGGTAACCAGTGACTGCACTGTGTATGTGTCCTGATGCTGGACCTGACACCGCCTCTGTACCCTGCTAAAGGTCACTGTCCTGTCCAATTACCAAGCCCCTTCCCCCCCTCCAGACAGACTCTCCCTCAAAAGAACCTGACTGAAACAGTAATGGAGAGAAACAAACATTTTATTGCGAACCAGACATGAAACGTGGGGTGTGAAACTTGGACGGGGGCTTGTGTGAGGTGGGTAGGAAAGGACTTATGAAATTTTGGGGAATGTCAGCCTTCTAGTGCTAGAGCAGTCTGCAGGGGTTGACTGAAAGTTTTAACGGCCCTTGCCGCCCCTCCTTCTTTGGAGTTTGGGTGAGGGTGGTGTGGGACTTGGTGGCGGGTGAGGGCGGTTACAGATAGACTGCAGCGGGGCTCTGTCCTCCTGCCTCCGGTCTTGCAGAACATCCACAAGGCGCCGGAGCGTGTCCGTTTGCTCCCTCATTAGTCCAAGCAGCTTTTCAGTAGCCTGTTGGTCCTCCTGACGCCACCTCTCCTCCCGTTCCATGACTGCTCGGTGCATTTGTGACAAGTTCTCCCTCCACTGTGTCTGCTGGGCTGCCTGGGCTCGGGAGCATCCCATTAGTTCTGAGAACATGTCTTCACGCGTCTTCTTCTTCTTCCTCCGCCTAATCTGCGCTAGCCTCTGGGAGTGTGCTGACAGGCTGGGTTGGGAGACAGTCGCAGATGTGTCTGTGTGAATTGTAAAAAGGGAGTGAATTCCTGAGACAGATAAATGAAATTGTATACAAAGAACCTAGTCTTTCTCTGTGAACAAGACCATGCACTGAACCTCTCACATGCGCACTCAGGACAAGGTCGAATTTTCGGCCGTCGCCTTCAGTGCCTGTGGACTTGCGGAGGTCTTGGAGTGTTCAGAGAACTGTGGCTGGAGACCTGAACTTCTGGAGCGGGCAATAATGGTAAGCCGCAGACTTGTGGCTGCTTAAAACTCCAGCAGTAGCACTGGCCTCCTTTCACATTGAAAGCAATGCCAGTCTCTGCTGCCAGCAATCAGGACAGCATCAACTCTGCCCCTGTCCCACCCCCTCGCGGCTGTCCCAGGGAAAGATCCCTGTATGCTGCCCCTCTCCCTCCACCGCGTGGCTGTAAAGCAGTCCCAATACTAACATTCCCCTCCCTAATTCAAAGCAGGGCGTCATGAGCGACATCACCCTCCTGAGGATCCCGGACACCCAGAGAGAACGCATGCTGCGGGAAAGCATGCAGAAACCGGGGCCGTATGCCGCCATGCTATGTCGTGCGATGATCCCGGAGTACTTGATTGTGGCGTGGAGGGGACATGTCTGCTACCACGGAGGGCCCACTAAGATCGCCCTACCCCGGAACCTGATCAACAGGCTTGAGCTCTACCTCCACGAGACCTACGAGGAGTTCTCCTACGAGGATTTCTCGTCGATCCCCGGCCACATTGACCGGATTTTCGCGTAGGTGCACTGGGACTTTGGAGTGGAGCGTCTTGTGCCTGGGAATCATGTAGTAACGGACATTGTGAAAATTTTTTAAAACACTTGGGACTAAATTGAGAAGAGCCTAAGACAGAGAAATCATGAAAACCCATTTGTTACCTTTGTAAATATTCCTGTTTTGTACCTGATTATTTTTTTACTAGTTTACAGCACTTTTATAAATATACATTGTTTATAGTATAAATATTACCGTTCTGTTTTAAATAAATGTTTACATGTTTACAGCACTTACTGCTTGATCCTTCCCCTGATTCTGTGTCCGGGGTAAGGGATGGGGACGGTTGGTACGGGATCTCGGTAAGGGTGATGAAGAGCTCCTGGCTGTCGGGGAAATCAGCGGTGCCAGCGCTGTCGACTGCCTCGTCCTCCTCATCTCCTTCTTCATCTTCCCCGTCCGCTGCCATGTCCGACGAGGAACCGGCCGCGGACATGATCCCATCCTCGGAGTCCACGGTCAGGGGTGGGGTAGTGGTGGCGGCCGCTCCCAGGATGGAATGCAGTGCCTCGTAGAAACGGGATGTGTGGGGCTGGGATCCGGAGCGTCCGTTAGCCTCTTTGGTTTTTTGGTAGCCTTGTCTCAGCTCCTTGATTTTCACGCGGCACTGCGTTGCATCCTGGCTGTAGCCTCTCTCTGCCATGGCTTTGGAGATCTTCTCGTAGATCTTAGCATTCCTTCTTTTGGAGCGCAGCTCTGAAAGCACGGACTCATCGCCCCACACTGCGATGAGATCCAAGACTTCCCGATCAGTCCATGCTGGGGCCCTCTTTCTATTACATTGCACGGCCATCTCTGCTGGAGAGCTCTGCATAGTTGCCACTGCTGCTGAGCTCCCCTCGATGTCCAACAGGAAAATGAAAATGAATTCAAATTTTCCCGGGGGTGTGGCTGGTCAGAGCATCCGAGCTCGGACTGCTGTCCAGAGCGTCAACAGAGTGGTGCACTGTGGGATAGCTCCCGGAGCTATTACCGTCGATTTCCATCCACACCTAGCCTAATTCGATATGGCCATGTCGAATTTAGCGCTAATCCTCTCGTTGGGGAGGATTACAGAAATCGATTTAAAGAGAGCTTTATGTCGAACTAAATGGCTTCCTGCTGTGGACGGGTGCAGGGTTAATTCGATATAACGGCGCTAAAGTCGACATAAAAGCCTAGTGTAGACCAGGCCTAAGAGCCACGTGGCTTTTAGCTCATGCAGTAGAAGCTCATGCACTAAGCTCCAGAGGCCCCCAGGTTCGATCCTGCCCACCAATGGCCGGGGTCTTGTTGGTGTTACATCTGATCCTTCTCTCTTTTTGCCAAAGTCTTTGTCAGTCAAGTGTGTTCAAGGAGCACATCCCTTAGCATTGTTCTGAAGAGAAGGTAGGCAAGAATAATTTCACATCGGATGTGATAGCAACTGTAAACAAATTCAGAGGCCTGTCAATGCCTAAGGAACCACTTTCTGCTTTAAGATCTCCAGTCTTGGAAACCTTTGAGGTGCTATAAAGTGAGAGAGAGCTCTCCTACAAAAACTGTGGCCATTAGAAGCTGACATGGATTACCATTCATGGACACTTTCCTCACACCTTATGGGGAAATGGCAACTTCAGTTCTTACATGTGCTAGCAATGAGGATGAGCAGGAGGACACCAACAATGCAATTGGCTTTGATTAATCACACTGCAAGGAAGTTGCCTGCAATGCTCTCTTTGTACCGTTTTATATACTAGACCACCTCTTAGTTACCTTAATATTTTGATGCTTGGGTGACATGTTTAATAAATAGTAAATTCTTGTAATTTTAGAAAATGATTTTTTCCCAGGCTAGTATATTGAGTCTAATCAATAATTATACCTTATTAAAATGGTTATTTTCTCCTTTTACATGTTGGATTTTGTGTAAGATAAGAACCGTTCCTCTGCTGTAAAACCTCATTGTATGTTTGCAATCAACTCTTCTTTTACTGAACTAGATATACTAGCAAGACATTTTATAAGCTCTTGTTTTATTTCCCACTTCTCATAGCTGCTCATACTTGAATGTATTTCAGGCAACTGGGCTATGAACTAGCTATTTTATCCTGATCCGTATGTCAGTGAAATTATATCAGCATTATTTATTGCATTGAAAAGCTTTACCACTATCCAGCTGAGCATCAGCTTGCTTGGTAATAATTCCCAAAGAGAAATAGATTACTTTTTTTTCATGGCTTTTAAAAAAAAGTTTAGTATTGATTTGAAAAATTCATACACAGGGGTATTTTTTATTTATTGAATAAAAGAAAATAAGTGTATATATGGCTTTAAAAAAATTTAAATACAGAGATTCCAGTATTAGACAAGTATGATTTTTCTGTCTTAGAAAACTTCCCCAAAATAATTAATATTTAGAAAAACATTCAATCTTGGTTTAAAAATTGTCAGCGATGGAGAATCTGCCACGACCCTTGGTAGATTGTTCCATTAGTTAATTACTCTCACCATTAAACATATATGCTTTATTTCCACTCAGAATTTGTCTTGCTTCAATTCCAGCCACTGGATCATGTTATGCTTTTTTTTTTTTTTTTGGGTTGCTTTTTTACCATTATTAAATAGTTATTCCCCTTGTAGATACTTACAGACTAAGCCTCTCTTTAGTAAGATAGCTAGATTGAGCTCTATGAGTCTATCATTATACAGCTTGTTTTCTAATCCTTTAATCATTCTCATGGCTCTTCTCTGAACCCTCTCCAATTTATCAATATCCTTTTTGAATTGTGGGCACTAGAACTGGAAATGGTATTCCAGTGGCAGTCACACCAGTGCCAAATGCAGAGGTAACATAACCTTTTTACTCCTACTTAAGATTCCCCTGTTTATGCATCAGAGGATCTCATTAATTCTTTTGGCCACAGTATTGCACTGGGAGCTCATGTTCAGCTGATTATCTACCACGACCCCCAAATCTTTTTCAGAGTCACTGCTTCCTAGGATAGAGTCCTTCATCCTGTAAGTATGGCCTAAATTCTTTGTTCCTACATATATATATTAAGCCATATTAAAACACACATTGTTTGCTTGCACTCAGTTTACCAAACAGTCCAGATCACTCTGAATCAGTGACCTGTTCTCTTCATTATTTACCACTCCCCTAGTTTTTGTCTCCTCTGTAAACTTTATCAGTGATGATATGTTTTCTTCCTGTAATTGATAAAAATGTTAGTGTAGGGCCAAGAACCAATCCCTGTGGGACCCCCACTGGAAACACACCCGCTCGATGATGATTCCCTGTTTACAATTACATTTGAGACCTATCAGTTAGCCAGTTTTTTGTTCTGTGTCTTTTCTTGCCAGCTTTGTTCTTATGTGTCAGAAGGGGTCTGAACATGAATGTAACAGAGAGAGAGAGAGGATTCTTGCCAATTTCAGTCTCATTCTGGAGTCAGTATCAAGAATGACAGGCCCGTTCATTTGTGCACACATGCAAGTGTGCATTTCTGATCTCTTCAAACTTGGCATCCGGGGTTGATTATTAGGGGATCACCTACCCTAGTAGTTGAGATTTAACATTGTTGCAAGGTATTTGGAAGAAAAGGCTTCTTCTTTCCTCTCTATTGTTAGGGTGACATAAAGCCCAAAACAATAATAATCAAGGGACAATCCAGAGGTCCTTTTTTCAGTTTTTCTAAGGCACACTGCTGGTGCAGCCAACAGAAATTTTGGTTGAGTAAGAAGTGAGTAAAACTTAAGCAAAGTCCTCAGGATTTGCAAGGGCAATAGGCTGTTTCCCAATTTTGCATGTAAATCACAGGTCAGGGCAGGGCCGGCTCTGGCTTTTTTGCCGCCCTAGGCAAA
>NW_020689827.1:0-3687 GCF_002925995.2 Terrapene triunguis
GAGCATGCCCGTCGGCGGTTCAGAGCCCTAAGGTGGAAACCAGATGTGTCATTTACCCGGCATGCCTACCACATTGAAAAAAATTGGGATGCCTGGATATCAGGAGCAAATGTTAAATCTACGGAAGAGTTGCCCTTCCTATTGCAAATGGAGCAGTTTTTAGAGGGTGTTCCTGAGGAAATAGAAAGGTACATCCTAGATGGGAAGCCCAAAACTGTAACCGAGGCGGGGGAGATTGGAGCCAAATGGGTGGAGGTGACAGAAAAGAAAAAAGCTAGTACCAGTTGGAGCGAATATCAGAAGGGGCAAGCCGAAACAAAACCTTATCACCGGGGACAACCCAAGGCCCCACCCACATCCCAAGGGAAACCCCAGACGCCTCCTCACCCCACCCCACCAGTCTCCACCAACCAACATCGCCCCGGTGATACCTTAGCAGGGCGATGTTTTAAATGTAATGAACTGGGGCATATAAAGGCTCACTGCCCCAAGAACCCCAACCGATTACAGTTCATTACACCCCAGTCACACCAAAGATCCCCAGACCCAGATGCCTCTGTCATACCCTCGGAGCGAAGGGAAACCTTGAGAGTGGGCGGAAAGAAGGTTATCGCTTGGAGGGATACTGGGGCACAAGTGTCAACTATCCACCAATCCCTAGTGGACCCCAAACTCATCAACCCGGAGGCTACAGTGACAATTCAACCCTTCGTGTCACAGTCTGTAACCTTGCCTACAGCCCAGTTGCATGTCCAGTACAAGGGCTGGGCAGGAATGTGGACTTTTGCAGTCTATGACAATTATCCCATCCCCATGCTGCTGGGGGAAGACTTGGCCAACCATGTGAAGCTAGCCAAGAGGGTGGGAATAGTCACCCGCAGCCAGGCGAAGCAAGCTTTCACCCCCATCCCTGTTCCTGAGCCGTCCACCAGAGCCCCGTCGGTGTTACCGGAGACCCAAACACAGGTGGTGGAACCGGATCCCCTGCCAACGACTGCAACAGCCGTAGTGGATCCAATCCCAGAGACCCAGCCAAAGCCAGTCCCAGAACCGGAACTGGCAACGCAACTAGCACCAGAACCATTGCCAGCACTGAGTCCAGCGCTTGCAACCCCGTCTACAACTCCAATGCCAGAGGGCACCAGCGAGCCTGAACTGGCGGAAGCAGCAGATAACCCTACCCAAGAGGCTCAGCCAGAGCCTGAGATACCACATAGTGCACCAGAGGACAGCGGTTCACAGTCAATGAAAACAGCCCCAGCACCTGCATCGCTTCCAGAGGGGCCAAGCCCCAGTCCACAGTCCAAGGAGGAACTGATGTCTCCAGCATCAAGGGAACAGTTCCAGGCCGAGCAGGAAGCAGATGACAGCCTTCAGAAAGCTTGGGCGGCGGCGCGGAGCACCCCACCGCCTCTCAGCTCTTCTAACCGATCCCGGTTTGTTGTAGAACAAGGACTGTTATACAAGGAGACTCTTTCTGGTGGGCACCAGGAAGACTGGCATCCTCAAAAACAGTTGGTAGTTCCCACTAAGTATCGAGTAAAGCTCTTGAGCTTAGCCCATGATCATCCCAGTGGCCATTCTGGGGTGAACAGAACCAAAGACCGGTTGGGGAAGTCCTTCCACTGGGAGGGAATGGGCAAGGACGTTGCTAATTATGTCCGGTCTTGTGAGGTGTGCCAACGAGTGGGAAAGCCCCAAGACCAGGTTAAAGCCCCTCTCCAGCCACTACCCATAATTGAGGTCCCATTTCAGCGAGTAGCTGTGGATATTCTGGGTCCTTTCCCAAAGAAGACACCCCGAGGAAAGCAGTACGTACTGACTTTCATGGATTTTGCTACCCGATGGCCGGAAGCTGTACCCTTAAGCAACACCAAGGCTAAAAGTGTGTGCCAGGCATTAGCAGACATTTTTGCCAGGGTAGGGTGGCCCTCCGACATCCTTACAGATTCGGGAACTAATTTCCTGGCAGGGAAAATGAAAAACCTGTGGGAAGCTCATGGGGTGAATCACTTGGTTGCCACCCCTCATCACCATCAAACCAATGGTCTGGTGGAGAGGTTTAATGGAACTTTGGGGGCCACGATACGTAAATTCGCAAATGAACACTCCAATGATTGGGACCTAGTGTTGCAGCAGTTGCTTTTTGCCTACAGGGCTGTACCACATCCCAGTTTAGGGTTTTCACCATTTGAACTTGTGTATGGCCGCGAGGTTAAGGGGCCATTACAGTTGGTGAAGCAGCAATGGGAGGGGTTTACGCCTTCTCCAGGAACTAACATTCTAGACTTTGTAAGCAACCTACAAAACACCCTCCGACACTCTTTAGCCCTTGCTAAAGAAAACCTAAAGGATGCTCAGGAAGAGCAAAAGGCCTGGTATGATAAACATTCCAGAGAACGGTCCTTCAAAGTAGGAGACCAAGTCATGGTCTTAAAGGCGCTCCAGGCCCATAAAATGGAAGCGTCGTGGGAAGGACCATTCACGGTCCAGGAGCGCCTAGGAGCTGTTAACTATCTCATAGCCTCCCCCACCTCCAACATAAAGCCTAAGGTATACCATGTTAATTTTCTTAAGCCCTTTTATTCCAGAGAATTAAACGTTTGCCAGTTTACAGCCCAGGAAACAGATGACGCGGAGTGGCCGGCAGGTGTCTACTACGAAGGAAAAAGGAATGGTGGCGTGGAAGAGGTGAACCTCTCCACGACCCTGGGACGTCTGCAGCGACAGCAGATCAAGGAGCTGTGCACAAGCTTTGCACCGATTTTCTCAGCCACTCCAGGACGGACCGAACGGGCATACCACTCCATTGACACAGGTAATGCTCACCCAATTAGAACCCCACCCTACCGGGAGTCACCTCATGCCCAAGCTGCTATACAAAGGGAGATCCAGGACATGCTACAGATGGGTATAATCCGCCCCTCTACCAGTGCATGGGCATCTCCAGTGGTTCTAGTTCCCAAACCAGATGGGGAAATACGCTTTTGCGTGGACTACCGTAAGCTAAATGCTGTAACTCGTCCTGACAACTATCCAATGCCACGCACAGATGAGCTATTGGAGAAATTGGGACATGCCCAATTCATCTCTACTTTAGACTTAACCAAAGGGTACTGGCAAGTACCACTAGATGAACCCGCTAAGGAAAGGTCAGCCTTCGTCACCCAGGCAGGGGTGTACGAATTCAATGTACTCCCTTTCGGGTTGCGAAATGCACCCGCCACCTTCCAAAGACTTGTAGATGGTCTCCTAGCGGGATTGGGAGAATCTGCAGTTGCCTACCTCGATGATGTGGCCATTTTTTCTGATTCATGGACAGAACACCTGGAGCACCTGGAAAAAGTCTTCGAGCGCATCCGACAGGCAGGACTAACTGTTAAGGCTAAAAAGTGTCAAATAGGCCAAAACAGGGTGACTTACTTGGGGCACCAGGTGGGTCAAGGAACTATAAATCCCCTACAGGCCAAAGTGGATGCTATCCAAAAGTGGCCGGTTCCAAAGTCAAAGAAACAGGTCCAATCCTTCTTAGGCTTGGCCGGATATTATAGGCGATTTATACCACACTACAGCCAAATCGCCGCCCCGCTGACAGACCTAACCAGAAAGAAACAGCCAAATGCAGTTCAGTGGACTGATAAGTGTCAAAAGGCCTTTAACCAGCTTAAGGCAACACTCATGTCTGAC
>NW_020689828.1:0-2158 GCF_002925995.2 Terrapene triunguis
GTTAGAGGTGCCGGAAGGGGTGCAGGATGGGGACGCAGGGTTAGGGGTGGAGGAGGGGGGCGCAGGGTTAGGGGTGCAGTGGTTGGGGTGTAGGGATTAGGGGTGCTGGAAGGGGTGCAGGATTAGGGTGAGGGGCACCAGAGGGGACACAGAGTTGGGGTGCAGAGGTTGGAAGTGTAGGGGTTAGGGGTGCAGGAGGGGGGACCTGGGTTAGGGGTGCAGGAGAGGGGTGCAGGGGTTGGGGGCATGGGGGAGGGCGCAGGGTGAACAGTGTAGGGGTCAGAAGCACAGGAGGGGGTGCAGGGGTAAGGGGTGCAGGAGGGGGCACAGGATTGGGGGTGCAAGAGGAGGGCACAGGGTTAGGGGTGTCAGGAAGGGCGCAGGGTTAGAAGCACAGGAGGGGGTGCAGGGGCTCTCCTGTGCCCCAACCCCACAGGAGATTGACCCACCTTTAAGGAACAAACCTCTATATTAAGGGCTGCAATATCCACTGGGGTGAGAAAAAACTCCGTCATCTCGCTCCTGCCGAGCCTGATACAGCTGAGAGTTTAGACTGTGCCTCTATAAAGGGAACAGTGAGGGGAAGTTAAGTTGCCCCGGTACGCACTCTATTAGAGTCCCACTGAGAACAGTGAGGGGAAGTTAAGTTGCCCCGGTACGCGCTCTATTAGAGTCCCACTGAGAACAGTGAGTGGAAGTTAAGTTCCCTGCTGTTCTATAACTGACTAGTGGGGGGGGGGGCAGAAGGGACTAGGGGCACTGAGAACGGGGGTGCCTGACAGGCGTTGGGCTGTGGGGTTCCCTGCTGCAGCACTGCAGGCTGGAGCCTGCACCTCCTGTGACACGCAGGGGTTGGTGCAGAGCGTGGCAGGGCAGGGAGACGACATCTCCCCTAATGGCGGGGCCCTTTCACAGCGAGGGCGGCACCTCCCTGCGGTAACACAGACCTCACCTGCTCCTCCTGACAACAGCACCACCCTTCCCGGCACGGCCTCATGGCAACTTCTGCTTCCCGACTCGCACCGGAAATGGGAAGTCTGGGCCGGGCCTGGCACCGGCTGTCAGGAAACGGAGGCAGGACACACGACCACTCCCATGGTGCCGCGGGCCCGCCCTGGCAGGTGGGAGATGGAGGCAGCGGACACGACCACTCCCATGGTGCCGCGGGCCCGCCCTGGCAGGTGGGAGATGGAGGCAGCGGACACGACCACTCCTAGGGTTACCATACGTCCGTATTTCCCGGACATGTCGGGCTTCTTGGTTCTTAAATCGCCGTCCGGGAGGAATTTCCAAAAAGCCGAACATGTCCAGGAAAATAGAGAGGCATGGTAAGCCTGGCTCTGGCTGGCCAAGAAGTGATGTCAATCCTCTTCCGGCCGGGGGGCGCGGCGCTGTGGGAGCGGGAGCCAAGCGGGCCCTGTTGCTGTGCTGCTCCCCTGGCCCTGGGGCTCCCGAGCTTCTCTGCTGGGCTGCTCCGTGCACTGTTGCCCCGAGCCGCTCTCCCCGTCAGTACCCGCAGCCAACCCCACACACCCCCTGCCCTGCATCCAGCCAGCCCCGCACCCCCTGCCCGCAGCCAGCCAGCCCCACACCAATAGGCGCCGACTTTACCTGGCGCCCGTGGGTGCTCGCACCCCCCGCTCCCGGTCTGCGGCCCCGCCCGTATTCCAACCCCTTCCCCAAATCCCTGGCCCCACCTCCTCCCCCGGGTGCGCCACATTTCCCCTCCACCCCCCCCCCCCCAGGCTTGCTGTGGAAACAGCTGATTTGCAGCAAGCCTGGGAGGGAGGGGGGAAAAGTGAAGCGGAGTGGAGGTGAGCTGGTGGGGGAGGGCCGCAGGAAAGGAAGTAACCCGGGGGGTGGGGGGGTGCAGAGGAACCGCTCCCTGCCCCAGTTCACCTCCGCTCAGGGGAGGAGGCAGAGTGGAGGTGAGCTGGGTCAGGGGGGCACGGCAGGGAACTGTCGGTAGGTGCTCTGTACCCACCAATTTTTCCCCATGGGTGCTTCAGCCCCGGAGCACCCATGGAGTTGGCACCTATGCCCACAACCCCTGACCGCAGCCAGCCCCACACCCTCTGCCCGCACCCCCTGCCCTGCCCGCAGCCAACCCGTCTCCAGCCCCTGCCGCACCCCCTGCCCTGCCTGCAGCCAGCCCCGC
>NW_020689829.1:0-1475 GCF_002925995.2 Terrapene triunguis
CCTCAGCAAGGTCTGTGATTGCCTATAGATCAAAGCCACCCTTGCTGGCAGCTACCAACACCCTTCAGCATAACAGTGCATATGAAATGCAAGTTGGTTTTCCATCCTGGAAGCAGAGATGACCTGTGCCTGCCAATAGTGGGTGAGGGGGAAGGAGTGAGGGCAGTCGGCTTCAGCAGTGTTAGTTACTGAGCATGCTCAGTACAAGCCAAGCAGCAAATCTGAGGGGTGGGGCATGTGACCCCGCATCCCCCCACCCACACGTTGCCTCTGCCTGGAAGTGAAGATGGAAGGGACTGAGCAGCAATAATTGAGAGAGACACTCAGGAAGCACCATCTGCATGTGCTGCAGGGGACAATAGCGTTTAGTGAATTAAAAGTCCTGCATTGGCGCAATCACAAAGACAACTTTACCAGCTAACAACTCTGAAAGCACTTCCCCGGCCAGGAGCACGTTCCTCACTGAGGACCATGACTACAATAGCATGTTCCTTTAAAGGAGGCCTCCACGCCAGCGTTACCCTGTTCCTGGCAGCACCAACACACACTAGGACTTGTGGCCCAGAGGGACATCTGAGAGTTAGAGACTGTGTTGCAAGGCATGCTGGGAAGGAGGCAGAATATTTAAGTAGCTCCCTTCCTTCATAACTGAGAGAGAGGGTGAAATGATTACTGACAGTCTCTTCAAAGGACCTTGAGAGAACCCGTGTGTAGAGTCAGATGGCTGGAGAAGGAACCCCAAGGAGGGAAAAAATGTTTAGATACTTGTGACTCAGGGAACCCCTGGGAACAAGAAACCCCGACTGTGTGACATTTGTTTGAGTTGGGACTTTGTGATTTATTTGGACGTCTGAGTTTATCTGAATGAAGCAACAGTATCGTGTGGAAAGGTGATAGAGCTTGGCTTGAGAACCAGACACAAAGTGTGGAAAACCCCCATCTCTCTAAGAAGCAAGGGGCAGTGACTGGAGGTCAGAAATCGAAGAGGCCTGACTCAAAGCTCAGTCCAGGCATCTGCTTTTATATCAGGGACCCATCTTGGAGCTGCAGCCAGTTTTAGACTTACAATCACCTAACAAAATTGTGCAGAAGTGGGTACTTTCTACATAATGCACAATCTTATGTATGGTGCATGTACCTTCCCCAACCCCCTCACCTTGGATGTCTGGGTAAGCCACCATATAAAGCACTGCCCAGCGTATGGTGGTGGTTGTGGTTTCTGTCCCTGCCAAGAAAAGGTCGAAAACAGTCTGGACCAGGTTGTCTTCATCAAAGGTCGAATCAGGGTCAGCTTTGCTCTGCAGGTGACAGTCAAAGGTTTGAGGTTAGGGTGCAAAGGTAGGACAATCTGGGCAATAATGAGTGTCACTCTGTACTGATTTGATGCCCAGCAATGTGCAGTGTCTATAACTTTACACAACAAAAAAAGTCTGTATTTTTAAAAGAACACTGGGAAACAGGAATGAGGAGTCCAT
>NW_020689830.1:0-3644 GCF_002925995.2 Terrapene triunguis
CAGAGCTGAGGACAGACAGGTCTGAGGAGCAGAGCAGGAGTTCTGGGAAGGAGAAGAGCAATATGAAGATGGAGTCTAAGATGACATCAGGTGACTTCTGTGGAGGGAGACATGCTGGACAGCGCCAAGGACTGGGGAGACAACCAGGTGTGAGCCCAGGGCGCAGAGAGAGCTGGGGGAGGGTCTCTGTGTCTGTAACACTTCCCAGTCCTCTCTCTCAGATGGAGTCCAAGAGGGATAGGAAGGAGAGGACGAGAGCCCCAGTACTAAAGAAAAATAAGGTGCATCCTAGCTGGGCCTGGGGCTCTGTGGGGTTAAGACCAGTGGAAGGGACAAGAGTCTCCTGTGCAGAGTGACTATGCTGGGTGCAGGTGCAGTGGGGTGCTTTCTAATTGTAGCTCTGACAACATCATGGGAAGGGGGTTCAGGGTAGAGCCCTGGGGTGTGGGAGATGCGAGAAGGAGAGCCTGGCCATCACGGCAGATTGTGATGATAACTTTTGTTTTTCCTTCTTGTGTTGTGTTTGGCACCAAGGGAAAAGAAGTGTGTGGTGGGGGTGGGGGACAGAGTCCGTCTCGGTGGTGAGATGGAAAGCGAGCGAGAGCGCAAGCGTTGTTGATGCCAGGCAAGACCTGTCCAGCTGGGAGCGGAGCAGCTGTCACTGTCTGTGAGATCAGTGTCTGGTTTGGTGAGGGCTCTGGTCACAGCCCCCCTGGCTCCAGGCAGGGACTTCCCGTTAGCTGGGTGTGGGTTTGTTTAAAACAAGAACAAGAAAAAGGGTTTCCTGACTAGCTGTGGATTCAAGGGAGTTGATGTTGCCATTTGCGGGGGCTGTTCATCTCTCTGGCCAGCAGTGGTGTTTGCTCCCTAGCAATAGTTGGGTCCATGAGGGTGACTCCTTGTTCTGAGTTTTGTTCCTTCCTCCTAGGTTTCTCTCTCTCTCTCTCCTCTGTGTTGGCCAACTCACACTCAAACACTCTCTCTCTCCTTTCATGAACACCTGTCATGTTCAGTTGCCTGCATCCTCTTCCTCTGCGCCTCCCCTCCCCCCCCCCCGTCTCCTATGGACTAGTCTGGGTCTATCTGCCTATCATAGAATCAGAGAATATCAGGGTTGGAAGAGCCCTCAGGAGGTATCTAGTCCACCCCCCTGCCTAAATCAGGACCAATCCCCAACTAAATCATCCCAGCCAGGGCTTTGTCAACCCTGACCTTAAAAACCTCTAAGGAAGGAGATTGCACCATCTCCCTAGGTAACCCATTCCAGTGCTTCACCACCCTCCTAATGAAAAAGTTTTTCCTAATATCCAACCTAAACCTTCCCCACTGCAACTTGAGACCATTGCTCCTTGTTCTGTCATCTGGTACCACTGAGAACAGTCTAGATCCATCCTCTTTGCAACCCCCTTTCAGGTAGTTGAAAGCAGCTATCAAATCCCCCCTCATTCTTCTCTTCTGCAGACTAAACAATCCCAGTTCCCTCAGCCTCTCCTCATAAGTCATGTGCTCCAGCCCCCTATTCATTTTTGTTGCTCTCCACGGGACTCTTTCCAATTTTTCCACATCCTTCTTGTAGTCTGGGGCCCAAAACTGGACACAGTACTCCAGATGAGGCCTCACCAATGTCGAATAGAGGGGAATGATCACGTCCCTCGATCTGCTGGCAATGCCCCTACTTATACAGCCCAAAATGCCATTAGCCTTCTTGGCAACAAGAGCACACTGCTGACTCATATCCAGCTTCTAGTCCACTGTAACCCCTAGGTCCTTTTCTGCAGAACTGCTGCCTAGCCACTCGGTCCTTAGTCTGTAGCAGTGCATGGGATTCTTCTGTTCTAAGTGCAGGACTCTGCACTTGTCCTTGTTGAACCTCATCAGATTTCTTTTGGCCTAATCCTCTAACTTGTCTAGGTCCCTCTGTATTAGGATACAGATAGGTCCCTACCCTCCAGCGTATCTACCACTCCTCCCAGTTTAGTGTCATCCGCAAACTTGCTGAGGGTGCAGCCCACGCCATCCTCCAGATCATGAATGAAGACATTGAAGAAAACCGGCCCCAGGACCGTCGCTTGAGGCATGGTCTCTGCCATACTGGGAAGGATGCCTACTGCCTGCCAGGCTAAGGGGGTGCTCTTCCCACTCCTATCTTTCTAGAGAGCCTTCCTAGCTGTAACTGAGTCACAGCGTGAGTGGCCAGTCATGTCTTTGGGGCTGTGGGGTCTGAGACTGAGAGGGGTGGGCTCACGCTCATGGCTTTGTGCACAGGAGAAGTGGGGCTGGGATTAGAGATGCCTAGAACCCCCCTTATCACCTCCTAGCTCCATTACTGCATCACCCAAAAGCCTTGCTCAGGGTCCACGCCCAGTACCGGGTTTCCGATGGTGCCCTGGCCCTGCCCTCTCCACTTGTGATGCACCCTGAGGCCCCCCTGCCCGCTGGCTCCTCTCCCCCCCCCCGCCCCGTCCCCTGCTCGCTCCTCTCAGCTGGCCAGGCCCAGGGCTCCTCTCCGCCCCCTGCCCCCCCCGCCACTGCTCGCTCCTGTCCGCCGCGGGTGGTGAACGCTATACGGGTGAGGCTCTCGGGCACTAGCTCTCCTAGCTCAGGACATGGGGCTCCTTCCTCTGCCCAGTCTCTCCGAACGACCTGTGTCTTGTGGACATGAGCCCGCTCCTGTTGCCAGGTGGCTGACAAAGGGGTCTCCTGCCTGGGGAGGCTCTGGCATTGTGATGCAGGCACAGTGCAGCAGGCAGTTAACACTAGGGCAGTAGTTCTTCCTTCCCAGAAACAGGAAGTACATGCTTGCAAAAGGGGACAGCCCCCCCAGCCCCCCAGTGCAGCGCAAGGTCGGTGTATCTCAGCAGGGAGCAGCAGGAACTCCTAACCCTACATGGGCTGGGATTGATACCTGGCTGGCCTGGGCCCCTAGAGGTGAGAGAGCCACGTGAAGATTTGTTTGTGGCTTTTCCCCTTCAGGGGGCCTAAGGAGCTCTTTCTCCCAGAGCTGCATGGGAGGAAGTGAAGGCTCAGCCCTGAGCTGGAGGCTGGCAGCGATATTCTGTTCAGGGCTGGTGGGGGGAAGCTCCCCGCGGTGAGGCTTAGAGGCTCTCTGCTGCAATCGGGCCTGTGAGATATTAGTCTTGCAGTATTTGTTCAGTGCTGATGGATTGGCTGTAGGAGCTGTGTTTGGGGAGTCCCCACAGAACTGCCCGGCGGAAAGAGGGGGCTGTTCAGTTCTGCTGACTTTGCAGCTGGACGCAGCCTTTTGGGTCCTAGTGCCGGTGGTGCTCCCCGTCTGTGTGCTGGGAGGGGCCATCCTGTTCTCTGTACAGCAGGGAGTGCATGTGCTGGGGCGGGGGGGGCGGGACTGGGGGAAATAAGCAGTAGGGAAGGAAGGGGGTGGGATGGGGAGGAGATGGGCAGTGGAGAAGGGGCATGGAATGGGGAAGAGAAGGGGATGAGGGATGCGGGGACAGGGGAGAACCGGGAGCCCGGCATGCAGCATCCCCTTGGCAGCAGCTGAGGCTCGCCCATTAAGCAGCCCCATAGAACCCTCCCCCTGACTAGCCCCACCTGCCCTGCATCTGTACCACCCACCCCACAGAGCCCCAGCCGGTTTCACTTGGACCCCCACCCCAATGAGCCCC
>NW_020689831.1:0-5208 GCF_002925995.2 Terrapene triunguis
TGGGGGGTCAGGTGTCAGCCAGGTTACCCGAGCCTCTTAACCCTTTACAGGTAAAAGGATTTGGAGTCTCTGTACACAGAGAGCTGTTACCCTTCCCTTTATAGTTATGACACGCCCCCCAAATCACAGATAGTGTTGGACGTTCGGTTCCACACTGGCTGTGATTTCTTCCTGGAGTTCTAGGAGAAAACAGAGTTAATAAGACACATGTACCTTTAGACATACTACTGATTATATAAAAACTAACAATATGTTTCATTCCAAGAACAATTGTTAACCAGTTAACTCTGGGAAACTTTCCCGGGAGAGTGCATCAGCCACTTTGTTAGAAGCTCCCGAAATGTGTTGTATTTCAAAATCAAAATCTTGGAGAGCTAAACTCCATCGAAGAAGTTTTTTGTTATTTCCCTTGGCGGTATGAAGCCACTGTAGCGCAGCATGGTCTGTTTGTAGTTGGAAACGCCGTCCCCAAACATATGGGCGTAGCTTTTCCAGCGCGTACACAATGGCGTAGCATTCCTTTTCGCTGATTGACCAGTGGCTTTCCCTCTCAGACAGTTTCTTGCTGAGAAACACGACAGGATGGAATTCTTGATCCGGTCCTTCCTGCATTAAAACTGCTCCCACGCCTCGCTCGGAAGCATCTGTGGTTACTAGGAACGGTTTGTCAAAGTCTGGGGCCCTTAGCACAGGGTCAGACATGAGTGTTGCCTTAAGCTGGTTAAAGGCCTTTTGACACTTATCAGTCCACTGAACTGCATTTGGCTGTTTCTTTCTGGTTAGGTCTGTCAGCGGGGCGGCGATTTGGCTGTAGTGTGGTACAAATCGCCTATAATATCCGGCCAAGCCTAAGAAGGATTGGACCTGTTTCTTTGACTTTGGAACCGGCCACTTTTGGATAGCATCCACTTTGGCCTGTAGGGGATTTATAGTTCCTTGACCCACCTGGTGCCCCAGGTACATCACTCTGTTTTGGCCTATTTGACACTTTTTAGCCTTAACAGTTAGTCCTGCCTGTCGGATGCGCTCGAAGACTTTTCCCAGGTGCTCCAGGTGCTCTGTCCATGAATCAGAAAAAATGGCCACATCATCGAGGTAGGCAACTGCAGATTCTCCCAATCCCGCTAAGAGACCATCTACAAGTCTTTGGAAGGTGGCGGGTGCATTTCGCAACCCGAAAGGGAGTACATTGAATTCGTACACCCCTGCCTGGGTGACGAAGGCTGACCTTTCCTTAGCGGGTTCATCTAGTGGTACTTGCCAGTACCCTTTGGTTAAGTCTAAAGTAGAGATGAATTGGGCATGTCCCAATTTTTCCAATAGCTCATCTGTGCGTGGCATTGGATAGTTGTCAGGACGAGTTACAGCATTTAGCTTACGGTAGTCCACGCAAAAGCGTATTTCCCCATCTGGTTTGGGAACTAGAACCACTGGAGATGCCCATGCACTGTTAGAGGGGCGGATTATACCCATCTGTAGCATGTCCTGGATCTCCCTTTGTATAGCCGCTTGGGCATGAGGTGACTCCCGGTAGGGTGGGGTTCTAATTGGGTGAGCATTACCTGTGTCAATGGAGTGGTATGCCCGTTCGGTCCGTCCTGGAGTGGCTGAGAAAATCGGTGCAAAGCTTGTGCACAGCTCCTTGATCTGCTGTCGCTGCAGACGTCCCAGGGTCGTGGAGAGGTTCACCTCTTCCACGCCACCATTCCTTTTTCCTTCGTAGTAGACACCTGCCGGCCACTCCGCGTCATCTGTTTCCTGGGCTGTAAACTGGCAAACGTTTAATCCTCTGGAATAAAAGGGCTTAAGAGAATTAACATGGTATACCTTAGGCTTTATGTTGGAGGTGGGGGAGGCTATGAGATAGTTAACAGCTCCTAGGCGCTCCTGGACCGTGAATGGTCCTTCCCACGACGCTTCCATTTTATGGGCCTGGAGCGCCTTTAAGACCATGACTTGGTCTCCTACTTTGAAGGACCGTTCTCTGGAATGTTTATCATACCAGGCCTTTTGCTCTTCCTGAGCATCCTTTAAGTTTTCTTTAGCAAGGGCTAAAGAGTGTCGGAGGGTGTTTTGTAGGTTGCTTACAAAGTCTAGAATGTTAGTTCCTGGAGAAGGCGTAAACCCCTCCCATTGCTGCTTCACCAACTGTAATGGCCCCTTAACCTCGCGGCCATACACAAGTTCAAATGGTGAAAACCCTAAACTGGGATGTGGTACAGCCCTGTAGGCAAAAAGCAACTGCTGCAACACTAGGTCCCAATCATTGGAGTGTTCATTTATGAATTTACGTATCATGGCCCCCAAAGTTCCATTAAACCTCTCCACCAGACCATTGGTTTGATGGTGATGAGGGGTGGCAACCAAGTGATTCACCCCATGAGCTTCCCACAGGGTTTTCATGTTCCCTGCCAGGAAATTAGTTCCCGAATCTGTAAGGATGTCGGAGGGCCAACCTACCCTGGCGAAAATGTCTGCTAATGCCTGGCACACACTTTTAGCCTTGGTGTTGCTTAAGGGTACAGCTTCCGGCCATCGGGTAGCAAAATCCATGAAAGTCAGTACGTACTGTTTTCCTCTGGGTGTCTTCCTTGGGAAAGGACCCAGGATATCCACAGCTACTCGCTGAAATGGGACCTCAATTATGGGTAGTGGCTGGAGAGGGGCTTTAACCTGGTCTTGGGGCTTTCCCACTCGTTGGCACACCTCACAAGACCGGACATAATTAGCAACGTCCTTGCCCATTCCCTCCCAGTGGAAGGACTTCCCCAACCGGTCTTTGGTTCTGTTCACCCCAGAATGGCCACTGGGATGATCATGGGCTAAGCTCAAGAGCTTTACCCGATACTTAGTGGGAACCACCAACTGTCTTTGAGGATGCCAGTCTTCCTGGTGCCCACCAGAAAGAGTTTCCTTGTATAAAAGTCCTTGTTCTACAACAAACCGGGATCGGTTAGAAGAGCTGAGAGGCGGTGGGGTGCTCCGTGCCGCCGCCCAAGCTTTCTGAAGGCTGTCATCTGCTTCCTGCTCGGCCTGGAACTGTTCCCTTGATGCTGGAGACATCAGTTCCTCCTTGGACTGTGGACTGGGGCTTGGTCCCTCTGGAAGCGATGCAGGTGCTGGGACTGTTTCCATTGACTGTGAACCGCTGTCCGCTGGTGCACTATGTGGTATCTCAGGCTCTGGCTGAGCCTCTTGGGTAGGGTTATCTGCTGCTTCCGCCAGTTCAGGCTCGCTGGTGCCCTCTGGCATTGGAGTTGTAGACGGGTTTGCAAGCGCTGGACTCAGTGCCGGCAATGGTTCTGGTGCTGGTTGCGTTGCCAGTTCCGGTTCCGGGACTGGCTTTGGCTGGGTCTCTGGGATTGGATCCACTACGGCTGTTGCAGTCGTTGGCAGGGGATCCGGTTCCACCACCTGTGTTTGGGTCTCCGGTAACACAGACGGGGCTCTGGTGGACGGCTCAGGAACAGGGATGGGGGTGAAAGCTTGCTTAGCCTGGCTGCGGGTGACTATTCCCACCCTCTTGGCTAGCTTCACATGGTTGGCCAAGTCTTCCCCCAGCAGCATGGGGATGGGATAATTGTCATAGACTGCAAAAGTCCACATTCCTGCCCAGCCCTTGTACTGGACATGCAACTGGGCTGTAGGCAAGGTTACAGACTGTGACACGAAGGGTTGAATTGTCACTATAGCCTCCGGGTTGATGAGTTTGGGGTCCACTAGGGATTGGTGGATAGTTGACACTTGTGCCCCAGTATCCCTCCAAGCGATAACCTTCTTTCCACCCACTCTCAAGGTTTCCCTTCGCTCCGAGGGTATGAGAGAGGCATCTGGGTCTGGGGATCTTTGGTGTGATTGGGGTGTAATGAACTGTAATCGGTTAGGGTTCTTGGGGCAGTGAGCCTTTATATGCCCCAGTTCATTACATTTAAAACATCGCCCTGCTAAGGTATCACCGGGGCGATGTTGGTTGATGGAGACTGGTGTGGTGGGGTGAGAAGGCGTCTGGGGTTTCCCTTGGGATGTGGGTGGGGCCTTGGGTTGTCCCCGGTGGTAAGGTTTTGTTTCGGCTTGCCCCTTCTGATATTCACTCCAACTGCTACTAGCTTTTTTCTTTTCTGTCACCTCCACCCATTTGGCTCCAATCTCCCCCGCCTCGGTTACAGTTTTGGGCTTCCTATCTAGGATGTACCTTTCTATTTCCTCAGGAACACCCTCTAAAAACTGCTCCATTTTTACTAGGGAAAGCAGATCTTCCAGAGATTTAACATTTGCTCCTGATACCCAGGCATCACAATTTTTGTCAATGTGGTAGGCATGCCGGGTAAATGACACATCTGGTTTCCACCTTAGGGCTCTGAACCGCCGACGGGCATGCTCGGGTGTTAGCCCCATTCTGAGTCTGGCCTTGTTTTTAAAAAGTTCATAACTGTTCATGTGTTCCTTAGGCATTTCAGCCGCCACCTCTGCTAAGGGTCCACTGAGCTGCGGCCTCAGCTCTACCATGTACTGGGTTAGAGGGATGCTGTATCCAAGGCAGGCCCTTTCAAAATTTTCTAAGAAGGCCTCAGTATCATCGCCTGCCTTGTAGGTGGGGAATTTCCTGGGATGGGAAGTGGTACCTGGAGAGGAGTTGTTAGGATGGTCTGCTGCATCCTGCCTAGTCCTTGCTGCTTCCAGTTCCATCTCTTTTTCTTTCAGCTCCATCTCTCTTTTATGGGCCTCCTGTTTGGCTTTTTCTTCTCTTTCATGGGCCTCCTGTTTGGCTTTTTCCTCGAGTTTTTTAATTTCAAGCAGTCTCTGATGTTTTCTCTCGTTTTCTTCTGCTTCTAGTCTGGCCAGTTCTATTTTGTTAGTTACTTCTTTGGCAGTCATTTTCCTGTTTTCTTGTGCTGGGTCACACCCTCTGCAGTTGACTGAAACTGGGATGGTACTTAGCTCTGGCTGCTGCTGAGTTAACAGAGACTTTCTAACAAGCTACTCCCGAGGATGTAAAAAGGAAAAAAAAACAATTCAACTTGTAAATGATCTTTACCAGTCAGTCAAAGTTTGCTCCCTTTGAACCCTTCTCTTAACAAAGGACCTCGTTAAAAAAAACTTAACACCTCTGCCTTCAGGCAAGGAGAGATAAGATATGCATCTACCTTCAGCTCTGCTCTCCAAGCAGCTAGAAGGAAAAAAAAAAAAAATCTCTTACTGGCTTTTGGG
>NW_020689831.1:5308-5426 GCF_002925995.2 Terrapene triunguis
AAAAAAAAAAAAAAAAAAAAAAATCTCTTACTGGCTTTTGGGTTAAAACGATCTCCACCGCTATGCCACCATGTCAAGGCTGGATCCCCACTTTGAACTTTAGGGTTCAAATGTAGGG
>NW_020689832.1:0-3506 GCF_002925995.2 Terrapene triunguis
GGACTCATCTGCTGCCTGCAGAGCCAGGTTGGGAGGAGCTGATGTGGAGCCTGCCTGCCTGCCCAACTGGGGCACAGCAGGGCTGGGGGGGGGGGGTCGGTCCCTATAGCGAGGGGCCAGGTCTGGGGCAATTGGGGCACAGCAAGGCAGGGGGTAGACAAGATGCCCCCAGCCCCACCAGCCAGCTGGAGAGGATGGAGCCTGGTTCTCTCAGTCCACAGCTGAGAAGAGAGTAGCTTCTCCAGGCTCCAGCCGCAGCTGCTGCTCTTGCCGCCGCCCAGCGGCAGAAACTGGTTACTGCAGGTAACCCGACTTTTAGCATCCACTCAGCAGGTTCCCTTTTCGACCGGAAGTTCTGGTTGAAAACCGGACACCTGGCAACCCTACTCCGTGGTCTAGTCGATACAGTTTTGTACAAAAAAAATTAAGCTATTTTGGTTAAGGGTGTTATTTTATAGAAATGTAGCTATAGCATTAAAACACAGCCTAGTGCAGACACATTAAAGGTGCTTATGCTTTTATAGCTTATTCCCAGGGCCATGCCTAGGAGAGTGTGGGGCTCGGAGCAGAAGTGACCCGTCACTTCCAGGACCACCCATGCCGGCCAATCACGCCAGCCCATGGGACCCCACCAAAGCGGGATTCCCCGATTCACAGTACCCTAGGGACGGCTCTGTTATTCCCCAACATTTCGTTTTTAATATAGTTTTACTTTTGAATGTACAAATTTGCTCTACAAATCACTGAAGCACACACGGAACTCCATGATGCCAATTGCATACGTTCACTTTTCAGGGTAAAGCCATACTTTAGACATCAGCTGTTTACAAATGTCTTCAGTTATGGAAATTACAGAGTTAATACAGCACAAGAAAACTTTGATAAGTAGCAAGGATTTGTTTTTTTCTAGATTAGAGTCCAAATCAATAACCTGAAACAGTTTCAGGCAATCCAGATGGCACAGAAGTAGTTTTGTGCTTTTCATTCTGGTTAACAGATTCCTATTCCAATTACTGTCCAGAGCCTAGGGAATGTCTGAATATACACCTTCTTCCAAAAGATCTAGTTATGTTAGCCAAACATAAGGCAAGCTATTACATGCTATCATTAGATTCCTTATCCTGGTGGATAAATATTTACATGCTTCACACTACAAGGACAAATGTAATGTATCTTAAATATATCTCCAACCTTGGGAATGCTCAGTCACCCAATAAAAGTTAGACACTTAGCTATAGAAAAGAGCTAGCCTGAGCACAAATGTTGGGTAGGTAAGCATAAATCACAGGTCACATTAGAACTCAATATGGTTAAAGCCTAAGAGGACTGCAGTGTTTGGAACAAAGGAATCTATGACAGTAACATAATACTGGGAACAGGTAACTTTCTGCTTCCATGGTTTAAGAGGTTCTGCAAAAAGCAGATTTCTTAAATTCTCAATCTCCAAATATAATCAGAAGTATACAGGGTTTGAGGAGTTTCTGTAACTGTATATAAGGCATGCTACATACCAATTACTAGCTCGCATGATACAAAACACATTCTAATCTTTTAAAAAGTATACCACAAAGAAAGCAATTACCAATTTTATAAATTAAGACTGTAGAGAGGATACCAACTAGAACTTTTTAGAAAAAGGTACAGATTGCTTTTAGATTACAGTCATTACTGATTGCTTGAATGTTTGGGCACCACCCAACTCTTTGTATAAACAAGCATCTGCACAACTGTCAAAATTTCCACTGGTTTAAAACACACCAGCCTCCAGGGATTAAGATCTAGACAATAGCATGAATTTTCTGTAACCGAAGTCAGCACAATCCAAAAAATGGTTGAGATTTTGGGATAGAATAGATACTAACACCTTATTTAATGTACATAAAATCTCTGCATTTTAAACAGCATCACTAACTACAAACAAGCCAAAATGCTCTATTTTTTGTCAGAGGGTGAGAAGTAAAGATCTGTCAAAGATTAAAAATTGATTAAGAGATACCAAAGACCACACGTAAATGTTCTCTTATGAAGGTGAAGCAATTGGTAGGGGATGTGGAATGCCAAGGTTAGAAGTTATTTTAAATTACTCAACATGAAGGACTGTCAAGGAATGGAATTAAGTGCCCTGGTTTTGAGTGATTATCAGAGGCCAGACTGATCTTAATGCAATTGCCTTTGATATCTAGAAAAGAGTTGAGAACTATACTCCATGATCCAGTAAAGGCTATGGTGATCATTAGGACCCTACCAAATTCACGACCATGAAAAACGCATCATGAACCATGAAATCTGGTCTTTTGTGTGCTTTTACCCTATACCAGGGATCAGCAACCTTTGGCACGTGGCTCACCAGGGTAAGCCCCCTGGCGGGCCGGGCCAGTTTGTTTTCCTGCCGCGTCCGCAGGTTCGCCGATCCAGGACAATGGAGGCTGCGGGAAGCGGCACGGGCAGAATGCCCTCCCTCTCCCAACACCCCCCCCCAAGAAACCCAAAATGAACAAGTCAATCAACTGGCAAAACACAACCCCATACATGAAGCTTTTTTTTTTTAACTCTGAAAAGAGAGATGAGCCAGAGACTCCATGAAGTCCAGTAAGAACTTTGCTATTGACTTTATGTAGAAGGCATTGATAGTGTTATGCTGCAGTCCATTATCACAGTAAGATAAGATATCATGTCTCTAAAAATCTTTAGTGCATACAAGATTGCCCTTGTCAGAATATTTACATGCAACTGCTCTTGAGCATCTGTTTCACATGTGGGCATTCCAAAGCCACAACGGAACTAAAGCTATTACAATCCTACCATTTTGCAGTTAGAGAGAAAGCCATGATGAAGAAAGGAAAATTATTTTTCTTACCCCTTTTTAAGTCCACACTGAACATTAACAAATTAAGAGTATGATTTGGGGATACCACCTTCATTCCATAAGAAAATTCTCAATTCCCTATTGCTATATTTACAAAGTGGTCTTTCCTCAGATATTCTAATTATGATCTCACTTCAATGTATTATGTATCCTAATTACCTATACACCAACCTTATGATTTTTTTCTGATAGTGACTAAGAAGTTTCCTCATTCGACAGCAACTTTTACGATAATACATTCATAGGTGCTGGAAGGAGGGGTGCTGCCGCACCACCTGGCCTGAAGTTGTTTCCATCGTATACAGGGTTGACAGTTTGGTTCAATGGCTCTCAGCGCGCACACACACACACACACCCATACAAATTGTTCCAGCACTCCTGAATAGAATAATTGGTCTCTGCAAAAGATGCAAACATCCTCATCACAAAACTATTCCAACTTACAAATCACTGCAATTGGGAAATTGAGTTTAGCTAATGGTACTCTTCTGCATGCAAGTACAACAATAAATACAGTTTAGTGTTTGCAAGCATTCCACACAGTAAGGATACATAATGGATTAAAAGAACAGGAGTACTTGTGGCACCTTAGAGACTAACAAATTTATTTGAGCATAAGCTTTCGTGGGCTACAGCCCAC
>NW_020689833.1:0-379 GCF_002925995.2 Terrapene triunguis
ACCAACCCACAGCCCCTGCCCCCTGCATACAGTGCCCGTCCCGCAGGCTCCCGTAGTGGTTGGAGACGGCGATCAGGTCGTATTTGTGGGGCGCGGGGACCACATCTGCCCGGGGCTTGATAATGAAGTCAGAGAAGTCGAGGTCACTGCGAGGAGAGGAGAGGAGTTACGGGGGATTCTATCTGGCTCCATGCAGCCCAATGGGTGGTCCTCTTTTTTACACTTCCTGTCAACTGTTGTGCGTGGCCGTTCCACAGCTGCCCCGCCCCAGAGATGGCTGCATCTCAGCGCCAGGCAAACAGTCCCCGTGCGGCGTTATATCCAGCCGTTCCCCAGCTGCCCCGCCCCAGAGCCAGCCGCAGTTCCTCACCGGATGGGG
>NW_020689833.1:479-2951 GCF_002925995.2 Terrapene triunguis
ACCAACCCACAGCCCCTGCCCCCTGCATACAGTGCCCGTCCCGCAGGCTCCCGTAGTGGTTGGAGACGGCGATCAGGTCGTATTTGTGGGGCGCGGGGGCCACGTCTGCCCGGGGCTTGATAATGAAGTCAGAGAAGTCGAGGTCACTGCGAGGAGAGGAGAGGAGTTACGGGGGATTCTATCTGGCTCCATGCAGCCCAATGGGTGGTCCTCTTTTTTACACTTCCTGTCAACTGCTGTGCGTGGCCGTTCCCCAGCTGCCCCGCCCCAGAGATGGCTGCATCTCAGCGCCAGGCAAACAGTCCCCGTGCGGCATTATATCCAGCCGTTCGCCAGCTGCCCCGCCCCAGAGATGGCTGCATCTCAGCGCCAGGCAAACAGTCCCCGTGCGGTGTTATATCCAGCTGTTCGCCAGCTGCCCCGCCCCAGAGCCAGCCGCAGTTCCTCACCGGATGGGGAACTCCACAAGCGTGTCGAGCTTCTCGCGGGCGAGCCGGGTGTAGGAGAAGCGCTTGAGGTGGATGATGAGCACCTCAGGCAGCGCCCACAGGTCCAGCTTCTTGGTGGCCAGCTGGTGCCGCTTGCAGGTGGGGCAGTACCTGGGGAGGCAGGGGCAGGGTGAGCCCAGGCCCTGGCGCACACGAGCCCCCAGCACTGGTGCCCCCCCCCCCCGTCCCCGTGGGCTTGGCTCTCACCAGGGGTTCTCCTCCTCCAGCGTCTCCACCGTGGTGAACAGCTCGACGCACTCACGCAGCTTCACCGGCTGCCTCCGCTGCACGTGGCCCATGCACTCGTGTTTCACGTAGCCCTGCCGAGGGACGGGGCTGTCAGGGGGGGCCCAGAGCCCCACCCCACAGCGGGAAGTCCCGTGGGTTAACACTCTGCCCGAGCCCTTCCCCACCATCAGACCCTGCAGCTGGGAGGCACGCGGGTTAACGCCCTGGTTGAGCCATTCTTCCCACTCCCCATCAGTGAGGAGTCCCGCGGGTTAACGCCCTGGTTGCGCTATTCCCCCCCTCCCCTGTCACTCCCTGCAGCGGGGAGTCCCGCAGGTTCGCACCCTCACCTCTGCCTCCTCCTCATCGTAGTATCGCTTCTTCATATCCGAGTCCCAGTCAATGGCGATGTAGGGCTGGGCTGGGCAAGGGGAGACACCACGTTACCCACCCTGCGCACAGAGCCCCCGCCGGGGGACCCCCATCCCTGGCCCCCCGCGCCAGCCAGTCCCCACCCTGCCCCTCTGAGCCAGCCAGGCCCTGCCCTGGCCCAGGATCGGGGCCAGTGCCCCCCAGAGGGAACAGTCCCTGTCCCGCCCCACTCACTATGCAGCGCGAAGCCCTCGCCGGGCAGGGCTGGGCGCTCGCTGGTCCCGTTGGCGTTCACCGGGCGCACGGTGAAGAGCGGCCGCCGGCGCCGGCACTTGCGTTTGGGCCGGTTGGCAGTGGGGGGCGGGGTCGCCTGGGGCGGGGACGGGGTGGGGGGGCCCCCCGAGCCCCCACTGCTTCCCTCCTCGGCCTGGCTGGCAGGGCCTTCGCCCGGCGCCTCCTCCTCTTCATCACCTGGGGAGGGGCAGAGCCATGAGCTGGCACCGCCAGAGACCCCCTCTCCCCGCCCCAGACCAGCCCCCCACCCTGGGCACCCGGGGGACAGGGCCCCCACTGCCACCAGACACACGCCATGGCCACAAGCTGGTGTCCCCCAGCAACGCCCCCCAAGCCCATCCCGCCCCCCCACCGCCCCCCCCCCCCCCCCCCCCCCCGTCATGGGGCAGACCCCAGCTTTCGAGGGGAGGTGGCAGCCAGGCTGAGCCATTATTCACCTGGGAGGGGGAGGAGAGCAGACAGGCTGGATCAACCGCCCCGCCCCCCCCCATGGAATGATGGGCTGGCCCCACAGCTCCGGCCCCA
Source organism: Terrapene triunguis (assembly GCF_002925995.2). Taxonomy (NCBI): domain Eukaryota; kingdom Metazoa; phylum Chordata; order Testudines; family Emydidae; genus Terrapene; species Terrapene triunguis. The sequence continues at coordinate 2,387 of NW_020689833.1, forward strand.
ACTGGGGAACCCCTGACGGCCTCTCCCGGCTCCCCTGGCCCACAATGCCGCGGGGCAGGCAGCCCCCCCAGCCAAGTCCCCAATACCATGGGACAGACAGTTCCCCCCCAACTCTCCCACCCTCCCCAGCCCCCAATGCCCCCCCCACCTTACCCTCGCTCAGCCCGTTGGCCTGGGGGCCGTACAGATCTTCCTCCTCGCTCTCCTCCTCGTCCTCCTCGGAGCCCGACTGCGGCCGCCGCACGTAGCGCCTGCAACCAGAGCCGGGGCCTGAGCCGGGGCAGGCCGGAGCCTGGGGCGGGGAAGAGAGGGGCCCCGTGGCATGTGGAGGGAACAGGGCACCCTGGCTGTGGGAGGGAGGGGTCCCCATTTCAGGGGGCAGCAGGGGTAGAAGGGCAGCACTCACAGCTGGTGCAGCAACAGGCCATAGAGGAGGTCTCAGGGGTGGGGGTCAGGGATCAGCAGGGTGTGGGGTCCCCGGGAGGCGGGGTGTGTCCCGGGGCAGGGATCAGCAGGGTGTGGGGTCCCGGTGAGGGGGAGGTGTCAGGGCTGGGGGTCAGGGATC
>NW_020689834.1:0-1294 GCF_002925995.2 Terrapene triunguis
CACCCCCCAGTCCGTGCTGTGGCCGGCTCCCTGCCACAAGCCTGGCCCGGGGTCAGCCGAGGACGCTGGCGGTGCCAGCAAGGCGGCCTCCCCACCCCAGCCCCAGGCGGCAGAGTGAGAGACAACCCCCGAGGGCACAGCAGCATCTGGTGACTCCACCACCACCCCTATCCCCGGCTCTCAGCCAAGCGCTGCTGCCACAACCCACCCGGCCCTGGGCTTGGCCCCTGCCTCAGTGGCCCTGGGTTGTGACGTTCATGGGGGCAGGTCTGTTCACCCCTCCCTGGCCTTCCTCCGGGCATCCGCAGTGCGGCCCCAAGTGAGCCTCCACGCATCACCCCCTGGGCACTTGGAGCCACTCACACACAGTAACACACACAGTAACACACATGCACACCGACACCTGAGCCACTCACACACAGTAACACACAGTAACACACACGCATCGCCCCCCGGGCGCTTGGAGCCACTCACACACAGTAACACACACAGTAACACACATGCACACCGACACCTGAGCCACTCACACACAGTAACACGCACAGTAACACACACCCATCGCCCCCCGGGAGCTTGGAGCCCGCTACCAACTCCCACCACCCACTCACAGCCTCCACCGCGGGCACAGCCCAGGGGAGAGGCCCCAAAACAGTGCTTGGGCTACGCTTCCCCAGACGGAGACACACACAGCGACACCCGAGCCACTCACACACACAGCGACACCTGAGCCACTCACACACAGTAACACACACACGTCGACACCCATGCCATTGACACACAGTAACACACACACAGCGACACCTGAGCCACTCACACACAGTAACACACACGGCGACACCCGAGCCACTCACACACAGTAACACATCCCCCCAATTTATTCACACACTGCTCAACAAAGTCCCGCACAAGCTGAGCGGTCAGGCACACACACATTCACGCACCGACACACGTACAAGATGACACACACACATTCTCGCACCGACACACATACAAAGTGACACACGTACAAAGTGGCACACACACATTCACGCACCGACACACGTACAAGGTGACACACACACATTCACGCATTGACACATGTACAAAGTGACACACGTACAAAGTGACACACACACATTCATGCACCGACACACGTACAAGGTGACACACACACATTCTCGCACCGACACACGTACCAAGTGACACACGTACAAAGTGACACACACACATTCATGCACCGACACACGTACAAGGTGACACACACACAATGGCACACACACATTCACGCACCGACACACGTACAAGGTGACACACA
>NW_020689834.1:1394-4287 GCF_002925995.2 Terrapene triunguis
CACCGACACACATACAAAGTGACACACGTACAAAGTGACACACACACATTCTCACACCGACACACGTACAAAGTGACTCACACACATTCACGCACCGACACACGTACAAGGCGACACACACTCCGCACCTGCCAGACTCAGCCCCTCTCGCAGCTGCGGGCGGTGCGGGGCGCGGGGGTCTCTAGTCTGGGGGCACAGGGACCCCCCGCTCACCTGCCCAGCTCCCGGCCCAGCAGGGTGTAGCTGTCGGCGAACCGGTCGGTGCGGATGCGGGTCTGGGTGGGGGCGGCCATGCCCGGGCGGCTCATGCTGCCCAGGGGCCCGACGGGGCGCCCGGGGGACGCTGCCCGGAGCCCGGCGGGGGCTGGTGCCGAGACCCCGGGTCCCGGGGCTGGCTCAGTCCCAGGCGCGTCGGCCGGGCGGGGGGAAGCGGCTCTGGACGGGTCGGTCCGGGCTCCGGGGGCAGCTCTGTGCGCCGGGCCGGCGCTTTGCAGCGAAGTCTGGCTCGGCAGGGCCGGGACGGGGGGGCCGCTCAGCCCAGTGCCACGGGCGGCGCCTCCTCCTCTCGGGGGCGGCTCCAGGCCCGGTCCCTCCCCCTGCCTCCGCGGCGGCGGCTCGCTGGGGATGGGGGGGTCCGTGCTGCAGACCGCGCGTGGGACGGGACGAGCCCCCACGAGAGACCCCCCCCAGCCACGGGGGGGGGGGGCTGGGACCCACCTGGGGACCCACCTGGGGACCCCGGGACGTGGGCATCCAGGTGAGGTCTCCTTGGGGAGAGGCAGCTTTGTGTCCCCACCTTGGGCACAGGCCAGCCGCAAAAGCACCACCTCTACCCGCCACCCGCTGCCCACTCCCACCCCTGCCCCCAGCTCACTCCCCAACCTGGGACCGGGCATCTGCCTCCATACAAAACAGAAACCGGCCTGAAGGCCGGCAGGCAGGAGCAGCCCTACAGTAACAAACCCTTGTTTGTTAGGTGTATCGCAGTCGACCCTACAATAACAAACCCTTGTTGTTTAGTATGTACTATGGTAACGGGCCCAGGCCCCAGTAGGAGTCAGGCAGTGCACAGGCTCCTGGGATGCTCACGGTCTAGCATGCTAGAGGAATGACAAAGCCAGAGCTAAGAGAGGAATTCTGGTGCCCTCAGCAGTGTCCAAACAGACCGTGAACAAGCACCAGCGCCCTCTTCACCTTCTCTTCCACGACAAGCTACAGAGACTCCCGCTCTCATGCGCTTTAATGGAGCTTGGGGACAGGGAGCGGGTGGGTGCACCGGTGGGGCAAGGTTTGCATTGGGGTCTCCCCCATCCCCACCCCCTGCAGCACTGCCCATGTGTTTCTGGCTCTGCGATCCTGGTGCTTAATGAGCTGCAGCAGAGAACCCTGTGAGGCAAGTGTGCAAAGCCCTGGCAGGCGGCGTGGGTCTGGAGCAGGCCCCAATGGGGCAGCTGCCACTGCATTTCAACCCAGGCTGGCCACTCGCCCTACACCCAGGGTGAATTTCACCCCATGTGCTCAGAATTCCTCCCCGGTTACTAATCCATAAGGGAACCGGCACCTGACACCACACTTGGGAATCCCTGTAGATCACGGTTAATTACAGGACGTGGGACGTCATCCCAATTCTATGTCTAAAGCTCTGTCACTGCCTGGGATTGCTCCAGACAGAGCTGTGAGGGAGAAGGATGCTTTTGAGCTGCGGTGTAACAGAGGAAATGACTCTGAGTGGGGGCTGGGTGGGTGGAGCAGCACCAGTGAGAGAGACACCCTCACCCTCTGCGATCGACCAACGCTGCAAACACAGGCACCGGGCAGCAGAGCTTTGCGGGACCCGCATCCAGCACGGGGATCTTGGGCTCTTTCAGGCCGACAGCTCAGCTGTAGGGGGCCTGGTTACAAGGCGAGCGTGCGACTGGAGAAGCCTCAGAAAAGAGCTAGGAAATGATGGAAGGGTTTTGGAGGAAACGTCTACAGCGAGAGACTCAAAGAGCTCAAGCTGGTTAGCGTCTCAGAGCGAAGACTCAGTGGGGACTTGAGCACAGCAGGTTTCACAGGGAGAAAATACCCACTGCTAACGGGCTCTTGAATCGAACAGGGAAAGGCAGAACAGGAACCAGCGGCTGGAAGCTGAAGCCAGACAAATTCCAGTTAGAAATAAGGCCGCGGTTTGTAACAGGGCAGGTGATTAACCACTGGAACAAGCTCCCCAGGGCAGTGGTGGGTTCCCCATCTCCTGGGGTCTGCAGGTCCTGACTGGCGCCTTTCTGGACAATGCTTTCGTCAGACCCCAGCTCTTGGGCTCAGGGCGGGGGAACCGGGGGAATTCTCTGGCCTGTGCCATGCAGGAGGCCAGACCAGACAATCTAACGGTCCCTCCTGCCTTAAACTCCAGGAATGGATTAACCGCAGTGCTGCAGATGGGACCCAGCTCCAGCCAGGCCCTGAATCGCTTTGCTCTGATGTCATTCTGCAAGGCAGGATCTCAGCCACCTAGGGTGATGTCATTGTGGCTTCAGCCAATCAGCCGCAGACGTTACCCCATTCGGAGCGGCCCTGGTCAGGCCCAGCTGGGATCCACCTGGCCTTCCTGCTGCTTAGACGCCTGTGCAGTAACTACCCAATTCCCAGGGATGGTGATAGGGCATCTCGTGGGCCCGTCTGTCTGGTGCCCAGGGTGAGAGCTCTGCATGCCAGCCCTGTGCCCTCCTCCGGCCCCAGCCAAGCGTTGCTGGGAGGGAAGCCCGGACAGGTGTGTACAGGATCAGCACTGCCCCCAGGCTGCCAAGGGGAGCTGGCCAGTGCAGAGCGAGGCCCAGCAGGAGGATCTGGATCCAGAGAGGCCACACCAAGCACCAGTGGGCCAGGCAAGGGGCAGAGTTTAGTCTGGCTC
>NW_020689835.1:0-2499 GCF_002925995.2 Terrapene triunguis
AAAATAGAGACAATGGATTTCAGGAAGGCGGATTTTGGTAAGCTCAGAGAGCTGATAGGTAAGGTCCCATGGGAATCAAGACTGAGGGGAAAAACAACTGAGGAGAGTTGGCAGTTTTTCAAAGGGACACTATTAAGGGCCCAAAAGCAAGCTATTCCGCTGGTTAGGAAAGATAGAAAATGTGGCAAAAGACCACCTTGGCTTAACCACGAGATCTTGCATGATCTAAAAAATAAAAAGGAGTCATATAAAAAATGGAAACTAGGACAGATTACAAAGGATGAATATAGGCAAACAACACAGGAATGCAGGGGCAAGATTAGAAAGGCAAAGGCACAAAATGAGCTCAAACTAGCTACGGGAATAAAGGGGAACAAGAAGACTTTTTATCAATACATTAGAAGCAAGAGGAAGACCAAAGACAGGGTAGGCCCACTGCTTAGTGAAGAGGGAGAAACAGTAATAGGAAACTTGGAAATGGCAGAGATGCTTAATGACTTCTTTGTTTCGGTCTTCACCGAGAAGTCTGAAGGAATGCCTAACATAGTGAATGCTAATGGAAAGGGGGTAGGTTTAGCAGATAAAATAAAAAAAGAACAAGTTAAAAATCACTTAGAAAAGTTAGAGGCCTGCAAGTCACCAGGGCCTGATGAAATGCATCCTAGAATACTCAAGGAGCTAATAGAGGAGGTATCTGAGCCTCTAGCTATTATCTTTGGAAAATCATGGGAGACGGGAGAGATTCCAGAAGACTGGAAAAGGGCAAATATAGTGCCCATCTATAAAAAGGGAAATAAAAACAACCCAGGAAACTACAGACCAGTTAGTTTAACTTCTGTGCCAGGGAAGATAATGGAGCAAGTAATTAAGGAAATCATCTGCAAACACTTGGAAGGTGGTAAGATGATAGGGAATAGCCAGCATGGATTTGTAAAGAACAAATCGTGTCAAACCAATCTGATAGCTTTTTTTGATAGGATAACGAGTCTTGTGGATAAGGGAGAAGCTGTGGATGTGGTATACCTAGACTTTAGTAAGGCATTTGACACGGTCTCGCATGATATACTTATCGATAAACTAGGCAAATACAAGTTAGATGGGGCTACTATAAGGTGGGTGCATAACTGGCTGGATAACCGTACTCAGAGAGTTGTTATTAATGGTTCCCAATCCTGCTGGAAAGGCATAACGAGTGGGGTTCCGCAGGGGTCTGTTTTGGGACCGGCTCTGTTCAATATCTTCATTAACGACTTAGATATTGGTATAGAAAGTACGATTATTAAGTTTGCGGATGATACCAAACTGGGAGGGATTGCAACTGCTTTGGAGGACAGGGTCATAATTCAAAATGATCTGGACAAATTGGAGAAATGGTCTGAGTTAAACAGGATGAAGTTTAACAAAGACAAATGCAAAGTGCTACACTTAGGAAGAAAAAATCAGTTTCACACATACAGAATGGGAAGAGACTGTCTAGGAAGGAGTATGGCAGAAAGGGATCTAGGGGTTATAGTGGACCACAAGCTAAATATGAGTCAACAGTGTGATGCTGTTGCAAAAAAAGCAAACGTGATTCTGGGATGTATTAACAGGTGTGTTGTGAGCAAGACACGAGAAGTCATTCTTCCGCTCTACTCTGCTCTGGTTAGGCCTCAGCTGGAGTATTGTGTCCAGTTCTGGGCACCGCATTTCAAGAAAGATGTGGAGAAATTGGAAAGGGTCCAGAGAAGAGCAACAAGAATGATTAAAGGTCTTGAGAACATGACCTATGAAGGAAGGCTGAAAGAATTGGGTTTGTTTAGTTTGGAAAAGAGAAGACTGAGAGGGGACATGATAGCAGTTTTCAGGTATCTAAAAGGGTGTCATAAGGAGGAGGGAGCAAACTTGTTCACCTTAGCCTCTGAGGATAGAACAAGAAGCAATGGGCTTAAACTGCAGCAAGGGAGGTCTAGGTTGGACATTAGGAAAAAGTTCCTAACTGTCAGGGTGGTTAAACACTAGAATAAATTGCCTAGGGAGGTTGTGGAATCTCCATCTTTGGAGATATTTAAGAGTAGGTTAGATAAATGTCTATCAGGGATGGTCTAGACAGTATTTGGTCCTGCCATGCGGGCAGGGGACTGGACTCGATGACCTCTCGAGGTCCCTTCCAGTCCTAGAATCTATGAATCTATGAATCTATAACATTGGTGGACATGCAGGTGAATGAGCCGGTGATGTTGTAGCTGATCTGGTTAGGTCCTGTGATGGTGTTGCTGGTGTAGATGTGGGCAGAGTTGGCATTGAGGTTTGTTGCATGGGTTGGTTCCTGAGTTAGAGTTGTTATGGTGCAGTGTGTGGTTGCTGGTGAGAATATGCTTAAGGTTGGCGGGTTGTCTATGGGCGAGGACTGGCCTGCCTCCCAAGGTCTGTGAAAGTGAGGGATCATTGTCCAGGATGGGTTGTAGATCATTGATGATGCGTTGGAGAGGTTTAAGCTGAGGACTGTAGGTGATGGCC
>NW_020689836.1:0-2543 GCF_002925995.2 Terrapene triunguis
GCCGCGGCCTTTGTTCGGCGCAGAACAATCCCGGGCCTTTGTGGCAGGAGCGGGGCGGGGGGAGGGGGCTGCAGCGGGGGAGGGGAGAGGCTCAGGGTCGCGCCGGCCCCTTTGTGCTCCGGCTCCCTGGACCGGGGCCGCCCCGTGACAAATCGGCTTCGGCCTGGGCCGCTTCCCCGGGCTGGACTCCGGCGCCGGGCGCTCCAGCCCCGCAGAGCCCTGAGCCGGAGCCGGGCACCCGCAGGGCTGGGGGCGGCGCTGGGGGGGTCCAGGCAGCGGCTGCTCTCCCGGGAATTGCCTTTGTGTCCCGGGGCTCGCTAAGATGGAGCCTGGGCGCTTTGTACCTCACCGGCCTGGCCCCGGAGCCGGGCCGGGCGGGGAGTGCCCGGGCGGGGGCATGTCGCAGCCTCGCTGGGGGCCCTGAAGGGCCTGGCTCCGGCTTCGCTGTCCCCCGCTAGCCGCGGCCTGTGGCTGCTCGGAGAGCCGGGAAAGCCGCAGTTCAAGGCCCAGCCCCTCCCCCGCACGCAGCCCCCAGGCCCCCAGGCTGCTGAGCGCAGAGGAGGGGCTCACTCAGCGAACCTCAGCCCGAAACTGCTCCCCCCAGCAGCTGATATGGGGGGGGGTCTGGCTCCCAGCTGGGGTGCAGCGTGCTGCTGGAAGTCGCTGGGCAAGAAGGATTTAAAAACAAAGCAACAAACAAAAAACCCTCTCTCCATAGTCCATTTTATTTTGTTTTCTTTTTATTGTGAAGTGCGCCAAGAGGCCTGGTGCCATTGTGCTTACTGGGACATCATTCAAATACTGGCTCAAAAAAATTTCCCGGGGAAAAGTCTCCAGAAACAGGTTTAGATTCTTTACAGCTTGTAAAAATCATGTAAATTTCCAAATGGTATTTACAAGGCATTCTTGCAATATACAGTTCCCTTTTTTATTTTAAGTACAAAAAACAGAGGTCTATCTAATACAAGTTCCTTCTACCTGAATTCTATTAAGTTTTATTTTTATTTTGTGCTGCTTTAAGTTATTCATAAAATGGAAAGACTAAAAGAGGAAGTGCTGTATAGGTAAAAAGATTAGGAGCATCCACATGGCTTTTACAAAATAAGGTGATGGCATGTTTTCCTACCAAGGGGGAGTGTTTAGTTCTTTGTGGGCTATCTGTATGCATGTGTGTGAGTATGTGTGTGTGTGTGTCTGTCTGTCTGTATGAGTGTGTGTGTGTGTATGGCTGTGTGTGTGAGTGTGTGTGTGTCTCTCTGTGTGTGTATGTCTGTGTGAGTGTGTCTGTGTGTCTGTCTGAGTGTGTGTGTGTGTGTGTGTGTATGGCTGTGTGTGTGTGTATGGCTGTGTGTGTGAGTGTGTATGTGTCTCTCTGTGTGTGTCTGTGTCTGTGTGTGTGTGTGTGTCTGTCTGAGTGTGTCTGTCTGTCTGAGTGTGTGTGGCTGTCTGGCTCTGTGTGTGTGTGTGTGTGTAGAAATTTTGAACAACTTGTCCAAATATATCTATATTTTTCCCCAGATGCTTGAAATCTTAAAAAAAAAAAATCCTTAAAGCCAAGGTGGATGTTCCTTCAAGATTTGCTAGAAAAATGTAACTAAAATGCTTGCAGTTCCCCTGGTTAGCACCACAAGCCTATAATCCTAAAACTACAATGAAGTCAAAGGCAGGCAGTGCATACATTAGAAGAGAAGGAAGAATCGTCATATATTCTATTACACTACATTGGCATAGTCCCTGATATTCGTTGCTATTAAGAATATTGGATTAAAATGTACCTGATTTCTCAGTAATACTATTTGTCTTAAAAATAACATGCATTACGTTAATTATTGCTCTATAAGTTCAGTATCGGACTCCTAAGGAGACATATTGCCCTCAAATATACTATCTAACGTTTGGCAAATAAATCAATAACCAAAGAACTCAACCCAGTGGTCAGAATCAAAAGCATCATAAAATTGGCATAGATTTAAATAGTTTTTTTTGCATGCAAAAATTCAAAGTGTTAGAAAGGGTGGCAACGAAAAATCGGTTCGTTCTTTCTTTTTTTCTTCAAAAAAGTGACGAAGACTTTGGCATAGCGAGGAGATATTGGCAACCAACGGAGGGGAGCTTGGAAGTAAACAACCGAGCAACTCAGTTTTGAACGCAAACTAAATTCACTAAGGAGCTTCCCCCAGAGAAAGACATACATAAATAGGGGGGGGGGGGGCGAGTGTAGATCTCGAAATATTAAAAAAATCTGCGAAATAAATATATAATAAATCAACCCAGACATTTACGAAAATAGAAATTGACACTTAAAAAAACCCGTTGTAAATGAATCAAATAAAAACGTACCAAAGAGACTCGCGATCAGGAATTATTCATTATTGTTTTACCTTTAAAGGTGGACACTTTGTGGTCATTGGCTGCGGAGTACGAGTTTTATTTTGTGTGTTTTTTTTCCTTCTTCGCTTCAAAAAAGGTTGAACCTTTCGAAAGCAAAAGCCCGGATGGAGGGACATTGGATGCCCTTGCGGCTGGGTTCCCGGCAGGGAGAG
>NW_020689837.1:0-2295 GCF_002925995.2 Terrapene triunguis
TTCTTTTCTTTCCCAAAAAACACTTTTTTAGTAAGGGGAATACCATGAGGTTGCTCTAGCCCGGCCCCTGCAGAGGAGAGAAAAAGGGAACGAGTTAATAAACCAGGGGGAAGAGAGAGGAGAAGAGAAAATACAACCGAAGAACCCAGGAGTCCTGGCTGCCAGCCCTCCCCCCAGCTCTAACCACTAGTCCCCACTCCCCGCCCAGAGCCAGAGAGAGAACCCAGGAGTCCTGGCTCCCAGCCCCTCCTGCCCTAACCACTAGCCCCCACACACACCCCAGAGCTGGGGAGAGAACCCAGGAGACCTGGCTCCCAGCCCTCCCCCTCCCCCCAGCCCGCACTCCCCTCCCAGAGCCGGGAGAGAACCCAGGCGTCCTGTCCGCAGCGGCCCAGCCCCCCAGACCTGTATGAGCGTCCGCGGGGTCGGCTGCTGAATCCACTGTAGAACCGGGCCCGGGAGCTGGTGTAGCCAGAACCGCGCCCTCGGAACCGGGCCCGGGGAAAGCCCCGGTCTGTGGTGCTGATGCCGGGCCGGTTGGTCCGCTTGGGTATCACCTGGAGGGTAAAGGGGGGGGTCAGAGAGGCCCCCGCAAGGTGCAGCGAGGACCAGGGAGGACCTTGCGGGGCAGGGGAGAGAAATGAGGGTCAGGCCCAGGCTAAAGAAGGGACGGTGGGCTTGGGGGTTCAAGGCAACGGGTGGAGCTCCTGGGGGCAGGAGAGAGCCTAGGGTTCCGGGCAGGATCTGGGCCCAATCTCGGGATTCGGGGGGCTGGGTTTTGAGGTGCAGGGCTCACCTTGATCTGTCGCCCCCTGAACAGGGATTCGTCTAGCGCCATGGAGGTGCGCACAGACTCCTTGTCGGAGAACTCAATGTAGGCGAACCTGGGGGGGATCCCACATTAGACACTGCAAAAAACACAGCCTCCCCGGGCCGTAGCTTCTCCTCCAGACCCTCCTCCTGCCCACCCCATGCCCCCCACGAGCCCCCCGAAATCTCACTCACCCCTTGGGGTGCCCACTGTATTTATCACACAGGATGGTGACACGGTTGACGGACCCGCAGCCGTGGAAATGAGCCTCCAACTCTTCGGCCGTTGCCCCGTAATCCACCTAGAAAAGAGGAGGTCAGGAGGCTGAGAAATGGGGTCCCCTGAACCCCCCCAGCCCCTCCATGGCTCCCCCACTTACATTACCCACGTATATGGACCGAGCGTCTGCCTCCATCTTTTCTTCTAAGGACATTATGACTGGGCCAGCTGTGAAGAGAGAACCAGGGGCTTAGTAAGTGGGGGCTGTACCCCAAATCTCTTCCAGTGCACCCCCCCTTTACCAGAACAGAGAGGGGAAGAGCCCCTTTCTGCACTGGGTTTATACAGCATCTGGCATAACTAGTATGGATAGATGTATAAACAAGCCTACACAAACAACCCAAGGGGTAGTTTTTATGTAGGACCTACCTAAGAGATTCAGAACAGGATGAGTGAGGCCGGTGTTTACATAGGTCCTACGCAAACCAGATGATAGCATTTATGTAGGTGCTACACAAATAAAAATCAGAGAAGCACAATTCTCATGTGTCTCTGGACTTTGCCATCCCCACGGGGGTCTGAGAGTGAATGGGGATGGTGGTTATTGTTTTCATAGGTCCTACACATACAAAAAAGTAGCATTTACACAGACTCTATACAAATAAAATGCAAAGCGGGGTGAATCCCAAATGCCTCCTACTTCACTCCTCCCCCGCCCCGCAGTCAACAGGGTCCAAGGGGGAAAGTGATGATTACTGTGTACATAGGTGTTACACAAATAAGATGGTGGCATTTATGTAGGTCCTACACAAATAAAATTCAGAGGGGCACAATTTGCATGCGTCTCTAGGCTTTACAATTGCCAAGGGAGTCTGAGTTTCAATGGGGGGAGGAAGGCTTACAGTTTACATAGGTCCTACACAAATACAATTCAGAACAGCGAGACTCCCAAATGCATCTGGAATCCACCATCACCCACATGGTCCAAAGGGTATATTTGGGGGAAGGGATAGTTCCTGTTTACGTAGGTCCTGCACAAACACAATCCAGGGCAGTGTAGTTCACAGATGTCCCCTAACTTTGCCATGCACAGGGGGCCCAAAGGAGATGACGGGGGGCCCGAGGGGGTCTCACCGTTGCCCGGCGGGGGGCTCATGTTCATCTGCTTCTCCACCTCGTTCTGCAGCTCCTTCAGCTTCTCTGCCTCCTCTTCCATCTCCCGCACGCGGGCTTTGATGGCCTCCAGCTCCTGAGAGGCAGGGGGG
>NW_020689838.1:0-1450 GCF_002925995.2 Terrapene triunguis
AAGCTGCTTCTGTAATGAGCCAGCCACTCCCAGTCCCTATTCAAGCCCAGATTAATGGTGTTGAATTTGCAAATGAATTTTAGTTCTGCTGTTTCTCTTTGAAGTCTGTTTCTAAAGTTTTTTTGTTCAATAATAGTGACTTTTAAATCTGTAATAGAATGACCAGGGAGATTGAAGTGTTCACTTACTGGCTTATGTATGTTACCGTTCCTGATGTCTGATTTGTGTCCATTTATTCTTTTGCGGAGGGACTGTCCGGTTTGGCCAATGTACATGGCAGAGGGGCATTGCTGGCACATGATGGCATATATAACATTAGTGGATGCGCAGGTGAATGAGCCCTTGATGGTGTGGCTGATGTGGTTGGGTCCTCTGATGCTGTTGCCAGAGTAGATATGGGGACAGAGTAGGCAACGAGGTTTGCTACAGGGATAGGTTCCTGGGTTGGTGTTTCTGTGGTGTGGTGTGTAGTTGCTGGTGAGTATTTGCTTCAGGTTGGGGGGGGATCTCTGTAAGCGAGGACTGGCCTGCCTCCCAAGGTCTGTGAGAGTGAGGGATCATTTTCCAGGATAGGTTGTAGATCGTGGATAATGTGCTGGAGAGGTTTTAGCTGGGGGCTGTATGTGATGGCCAGTGGTGTTCTGTTATTGTCCTTGTTGGGCCTGTCCTGTAGTAGATGATTTCTGGGTACCTGTCTTGCTCTGTCAATCTGTTTCCTCACTTCCCCAGGTGGGTATTGTAGTTTTACGAATGCTTGATAAAGATCTTGTAGGTGTTTGTCTCTGTCTGAGGGTTTGGAGCAAATTCGGTTGTATCTTAGGGCTTGGCTGTAGACAATGGATCGTGTGATGTGTCTTGGATGGAAGCTGGAGGCATGTAGGTACGTATAGCGGTCAGTAGGTTTCCGGTATAGGGTGGTGTTTATGTGACCATCACTTATTTGCATTGTAGTGTCCAGGAAGTGGATCTCTTGTGTGGACTGGTCCAGGCTGAGGTTGATGGTGGGGTGGAAATTGTTGAAGTCCAGGTGGAATTCTTCAAGGGCCTCCTTTCCGTGGGTCCATATGATGAAGATGTCATCAATGTAGCGCAAGTAGAGGAGGGGCACTAGGGGACGAGAGCTGAGGAAGCGTTGTTCTAAGTCAGCCATAAAAATGTTGGCATACTGTGGGGCCATGCGGGTACCCATAGCAGTGCCACTGACTTGAAGATATAAGTTGTCCCCAAATCTGAAGTGGTTGTGGGTGAGGACAAAGTCACAAAGCTCAGCCACCAGGCTTGCTGTGGCCTCATCAGGGATACTGTTCCTGACAGCTTGTAGTCCATCCTCATGTGGAATATTGGTATAAAAGTGCTTCTACATCCATGGTGGCCAGGATGGTGTTTTCAGGAAGAACATCAATGCATTGTAGTTTCCTCAGGAAGTCTTGAATAGGGACTGGGAGTGGCT
>NW_020689839.1:0-5659 GCF_002925995.2 Terrapene triunguis
CCTGTTTACCTCAGACCATTTCTCCAATTTGTCCAGATCATTTTGAACTATGACCCTGTCCTCCAAAGCAGTTGCAATCCCTCCCAGTTTGGTATCATCTGCAAATTTAATAAGCGTACTTTCTATGCCAATATCTAAGTCGTTGATGAAGATATTGAACAGAGCCGGTCCCAAAACAGACCCCTGCGGAACCCCACTTGTTATACCTTTCCAGCAGGATTGGGAACCATTAATAACTACTCTCTGAGTATGGTTATCCAGCCAGTTATGCACCCACCTTATAGTAGCCCCATCTAAGTTGTATTTGCCTAGTTTATCGATAAGAATATCATGCGAGACCCTATCAAATGCCTTACTGAAGTCTAGGTATACCACATCCACCGCTTCTCCCTTATCCACAAGACTCGTTATCCTAGCAAAGAAAGCTATCAGATTGGTTTGACATGATTTCTTCTTTACAAATCCATGCTGGCTATTCCCTATCACCTTACCACCTTCCAAGTGTTTGCAGATGATTTCCTTGATTACTTGCTCCATTATCTTCCCTGGCACAGAAGTTAAACTAACTGGTCTGTAGTTTCCTGGCTTGTTTTTATTTCCCTTTTTATAGATGGGCACTATATTTGCCCTTTTCCAGTCCTCTGGAATCTCTCCTGTCTCCCATGATTTTCCAAAGATAATAGCTAGAGGCTCAGATACCTCCTCTATTAGCTCCTTGAGTATTCTAGGATGCATTTCATCAGGCCCTGGTGACTTGCAGGCATCTAACTTTTCTAAGTGATTTTTAACTTGTTCTTTTTTTATTTTATCTTCTAAACCTACCCCCTTCCCATTAGCATTCACTATGTTAGTCATTCCTTCAGACTTCTCGGTGAAGACCAAAACAAAGAAGTCATTAAGCATCTCTGCCATTTCCAAGTTTCCTGTTACTGTTTCTCCCTCCTCACTGAGCAGTGGGCCTACTCTGTCCTTGGTCTTCCTCTTGCTTCTAATGTATTGTGGAAGCAGAGAAAGAACGGACAGGAAGGGGGTTGCAATGCATGACAGTTTGTTAGCAAGAGTTAGGCTAACTGTAACCCTAATAACGCGAGATTTGTAGAAGCGAGGATTGTGTGAGGCGAGTGGGAAAGAACTGTGTGAGAAGTTGTTGCGACCTTGTGTAGATAATATTGTATGTAGACTAGAGTCTAAACAAGTGAGGAAAATAAGATATCAGGATGACCTATGTATAAACAAAATGCAGCTGTTGCTCATTATTGTCTGTAACAAAAGGTATAAATGCTTGCTCTAATTGTTTACCTGGGAGAGACCTGCCGAGGAGGGGGAGACCCTGTGTTCTAGTGCACTCTCTCCCTCTGTGCAATTGATAGAGAGAGAATAAAGTATCTGACTTTGCTGTACCCAAAGAGTGAGAACTGTGTTTTTCTCCGACAGTATTGATAAAAAGGCCTCTTGTTTCCCTTTATTCCCGTAGCCAGTTTGAGCTCATTTTCTGCCTTTGCCTTTCTAATCTTGCCCCTGCATTCCTGTGTTGTTTGCCTATATTTATCCTTTGTAATCTGTCCTAGTTTCCATTTTTTATGATTCCTTTTATTTTTTAGATCATGCAAGATCTCGTGGTTAAGCCAAGGAGGTCTTTTGCCACATTTTCTATCTTTCCTACTCAGCGGAATAGCTTGCTTTTGGGCCCTTAATAGTGTCCCTTTGAAAAACTGCCAACTCTCCTCAGTTGTTTTTCCCCTCAGTTTTGATTCCCCTGGGACCTTACCTATCAGCTCTCTGAGCTTACCAAAATCCGCCATCCTGAAATCCATTGTCTCTATTTTGCTGTACTCCCTTCTACCCTTCCTTAGAACTGTGAACTCTATGATTTCATGACCCTCCCCCTCTACAACAACCCTCCCCAGCACCTCCCCCAAAATCCCCTACCTGAGAGCTGGATCTACCACAGCCATTTCCCTTCCCCGGCCCCTAGGAAGATGGGACGGTCTGGAGCAAAACGGGGTCGTTATTCTGCAGCCTGTGAGGGTGAGAAGGGAAATTCGGGAGGTTTCTGAATGAGTGTTAGTCCATTTCACACCCCGATTCCCCCAGGCTCTGTCCTTGCAGACAGACACTCTAGACTCTGCCATGCTGGGAGACATCTCAGTGACGCTATTACAGCACAGACCCGACCTCTCTCCCAGGACTAAACCCACCAGACGCTATTACACTCTCCCAGGAACAGAGTCTCTCAGCCAAACGCCAGAAAAGAGCAGAATCAAAGGATCCCCTTTGGGGGATCCCCCGACACTGTCCCCAGAACAGCCCATTCCCTCAGAAGCGAAGGGACCAGGCAGAGGAAGGAACTGCATAGGAGCACCTATGCAGTTCCCACCCCACCTGCATAGGAGCTCTAAGCAGTTTAATTGTTCTGCAGCCATCCTAGAGGCTTTTAAACGAAGACTCCTTGAGAAATTTGTCACTAGCACATTTCAGCAATCTATTCCTCATTTTCAGTCTTCTCACAAACCAATCCCGTCCAAAAGACAAGCAGACAATACTAATGTCTTCTGAAGCATAACGCCTTGCTCCCTACACAGATCAGGAATGAATCTCTCATGTTTCCTTGTCTCACGAACCGATCAGTACCAGCTGACCAGAAGTGCATCCTAGTGGCGTTTAAACAAAGATTCCTTGAGAAATGTATAACCTGTAATTCCTAGAGAAATTCATCACTAGCGCAGATCAGGAAGGATTTTCAAATTTGTTGTTTTAGTCACCAATAGATCTCTACCAAACCATTAGCAGAGCATCCTAATCTCTTTTGAAGCATGATTCCACGAGAAATGTCTCTCCATAACAGATCAGGACTAGAATGGCATTTTCCATATTTCCCAGGAATCCATCCTTTTCAAACCACTAACAGAGACTCCTAGTGGCTTCTGAAGCACAATTCCATGAGAAATTTGTCCTAGCACTGATCAGGAATTTGTTTCTCATTTTTCGTCTTTCTCAAAAACCGATCTCTACCAACCCTTTAGAAGTGTATTGTAATGGTTTTCAGACAAAGAGTCCTTGATAAATTTCTCACTAGCACAGTTCAGCAATGTATTTCTCTTTTTCAGTATTCTCACAAACCCATCTCTTCCAAACCGTAAGCAGACAATACTAACGTCTTTTCAAGCATGACGCCTTGTGAAATTTGTCCCTACACAGATCAGGAATGAATCTCACATGTTTCCTTCTCTGATGAACCTCTGTCTACCAACTGACCAGTAGTGCATCTAACTGGCATTTAAACAAAGATTCCTTGAGAAATGTGTCACTAGCGCAACTCAGGAAGCATTTTCATCTTTTTTGTATTTCTTACTAACGGATCTCTCCCAAACCATTAGCAAAGCATCCTAATGTCTTTTGAAGCATGATTCCATGAGAAATTTCTCACTATCAGAGATCAGGAATATAATTCGCTTTTTCCATATTGCGCAGGAACTGATCTCTTTCAAATCACTAGCAGAGCATCCAAATGATTTTCAAAAAAGGATTCCTTGAGAAATTTTTCCCTAGCTCAGATCAGCAATGGAGGTCTCATTTTCACTATTCTCACAAACCCTTGGGTTCCTCTCTCCCAACTGAGCAGTAGTGCATCTTAGTGGCGTTCCTGGAGAAATTTGTCACTAGCGCAGCTCAGGAAGCATTTTCATATAATTTACCACTAGCCCAGTTCAGGGATTTATTTTTCATTTTCATCTTTCTCACAAACAGATCTCCGCCAAATATCCCGTAGTCCATCCTAATGGCTTTTCAACGGGATTCCAAGAGAAATTCATCACTAGCACAATTCAGGAATAAATTTCTCATTTTTGTCTTTCTCTCCAGCCAATCTCAACCAAACCGCCAGCAGCGCATCTTAGTCGCTTTTACACGAAGATTCCTTTATAAATTTGTCGCTAGATCAGCTTAGCAATGAAGGTCTCTTTTTCAGTAGTCTCCCAAACCCATCTCTTCCGAAAGACAAGCATACAATACTAAAGTCTTTTGAAGCGTGACACCTTGTGAAATTTGTCCCAGCACAGATCAGGAATGAATCTCACATGTTTCCTTCTCTCACGCATCGATGTCTACCAACTGACCAGTAGAGCATCCTAGTGGCATTTTAACAAAGACTCCTTGAGAAATTTCTCCCTAGCACAACTCAGGAATAAATTTCTGATTTTCGTCTTTCTCACCAGCCAATCTCAACCAACTCTCCAGCAGTCCATCTTAGTGGCTTTGAAACGCAGATGCCTCGAGAAATTTGTCCCAAGCATAGATCAGCAATGTATTTCTCATTTTCATTATTTTCAAATACCCATCTCTTCCAAACCACAAGCAGACAATGCTAATGTCTTTTGAAGCATGATTCCTTGTGACATTTGTCACTAGCAGAGTTCAGGAATTTATTTTTCATTATTCATGTTTCTCACGAACAGATCTCTGCCAAATGTCTCGTAGTCCATCCTAATGGCGTTTAACCTGTAATTCCTAGAGAAATTCATCACTAGCACAACTCAGGAAGCATTTTCATATAGTTTGTATTTCTCTTCCTAATCTATTTGGAAGCATGATTCTATGAGAAATTTGAGAAATAGCACTGATAAGGAATGTGTTTCTCATTTTCGTCTTTCTCTCCAGCCAATCTCAACCAAACCTCCAGCAGTGCATCTTAGTCGCTTTTACACGAAGATTCCTTTACAAATTTGTCCCTAGATCAGCTTAGCAATGTAGTTCTCATTTTCACTATTCTCACAAATCCATCTCTTCCAAAAGACAAGCAGACAATACTTATGTCTTTTGAAGCGTGACGCCTTGTGAAATTTGTCCCTACCACTGATCAGGAATGACGCTCTCTCGTTTCCTTTTCTCTCGAACCGATCTCTACCAACTGAGCAGTAGTGCATCCTAGTGGCATTTAAACAAAGATTCCTTGAGTAATGTGTCACTAGCGCAGCTCAGGAAGCATTTTCATATTTTTTGTATTTCTTACTAACGGATCTCTCCCAAACCATTAGAAGAGCATCCTAATGTCTTTTGATGCATGATTCCATGAGAAATTTCTCACTATCACAGATCAGGAATATAATTAGCTTTTTCCATATTTCGCAGGAACTGATCTCTTTCAAACCACTAGCAGAGCATCCCACTGGCTTTTGAAACAGGATTGCATGAGACATTTGTCCTCGCACTGATTAGGAATGTGTTTCTCATTTTTCCTCTTTCTCATAATCCTATCTCTACCAATCCTTTAGCAGTGTATTGTAATGGTTTTTCAGACGAAGATTCCTTGATAAATTTGTCACTAACACAGTTCAGGAATGTATTTCTCATTTTCAGTCTTCTCACAAACCAATCCCTTCCAAATGACAAGCAGACAATACAAATGTCTTCTGAAGCATGAAGCCTTGCTCTTCAGTAGCACAGTTCAGCAATGTATTTCTTATTTTCAGTATTCTCACAAACCCATCTCTTCCAAACCGCAATCAGGCAATGCTAATGTCCTGGTAGCAGCACAGCGAGGATCCCTCTTGCCTCCCCCAGTCAGGTACATCCAGCCTCTCCACAGGATGGGGGCGCCCAGCTCTGGTGCAGCCGCAGCTTTAGCGCCTGAGCTCTCCCAGGCAGACGTGCAGCATGCGCA